>NW_007143150.1:894-11738 GCF_000164805.1 Carlito syrichta | reverse complement strand
AAGATCTTAGAACTTGAAGACCAGAACATGGAATTAACCCGATATGTAAAAAACATAGAAAGAAAACTCAGAAAGAAAGAACAAAGCCCATAAGAGATGTGTAATTATATTAAGAGGCCAAACCTATGCCTGATTGGTCTCCCAGAAGAAGAAAGGGAAAATGAGAACAACTTTGAACAAGCATTGCAAGAGGTTATCCAAGAAAACCTTACCCATCTCACCAGAGATGTGACAGCCAAGCACAAGAGATACAGAGAACCCCCACAAGAAAGCAAATGAGAATACCAACTCCTAAACATATAGTAATTTGCCTACACAAATTAGGCACAAAAGAAAAAATACTAAAGAGAGCAAGAGGCAAAGGTCAGACTACCTACCAGGGAAAACCAATCAGAATAGCAGTAGAACTCTCAGCAGGAACTCTACAGCAAGAAGGGGCTGGAGCCCTATATTCAAAGTCCTCAAAGAAAAAGAATTTCAGCCAAGAATTTCCTATCCAGTCAAACTCAGCTTCATCAGTGATGGAGAATTAAGATTCTTCCCAGACATCCATTCCCTAAGTGATTATGCAGCTTCCAGACCAGCTCTACAGGAGATACTTTAAAAGGCATTAAGCACAGAATAAATAAAAAAAAAAAACAGAATGACCACACACTACCCAAGAGAAAAGCAGAGCACAAAATCAACAGAGAATGCAGTGTAACAAGAAACTTGAAAACACACACATACATTAACACCAAAGTCAAAAGAAAAAAAGCAAACACAAAAAAACATTATAAGAACCGCATGACTGGGATAAGCAATCACATTTCAATAATCAACCTGAATGTGAATGGACTAGATGCACCACTGAAAAGACACAGAATGGTGAACTGGATTAGAAACCATGACCCCATTATTTGTCGCATCCAGGAGACTCATCTCACTACAAGGGATGCACACAGACTCAGAGTTAAAGGATGGAAAACAAGTTTCCAGACAAACGGGTCAAAAAAGAAGGCAGGAATTGCAATCTTAATATGGCCAAACAACCTTTAAGTTATCAAAAATTTTAAAAAGATGCAAAAGGACACTGCATAAACATAAAAGTTTCAATTCATCAACAAGAAATATCCTTCCAAAAAATATATGCACCCAACACAGGAGGACCAGCATTTATGAAGCAACTACTAAATAAACTGAAAAAAGATATAAACTCTAACACTATTATAACAGGAGACTTGAATACTCCACTGACATTCCTAGATAGATCATCGAGGCAAAAAATCAACAAGGAGATCCAGAACCTAAATTTGACACTTGAACAAATGGTCTTAGTAGATACCTACAGATTATTCCACTCAATAACCACAGAATATACATTCTACTCATCACCACATAAAACGTACTCCAAGATCAATCACATCATTCGCCATAAATCAAGGATAAACAAATTCCAAAAGATTGAAATCTTGCCATGTAAATTCTCAGACCACAGTAGAATAAAAGTAAATATCAACACCAACAACATTTACCCAAGGCCCACAAAGACATGGACACTGAGCAGCATGATGCTGAACAACAACTGGGTCAACACTGAAATGAAAGAAGAAATTAAAGATTCCTAGAAACAAATGAAAGTGAAGAAACATCTTACCAAAACCTCTGGAATACCATGAAATCAGCTCTAAAAGGGGGATTTGTATCTCTATGAAGACACATCAAGAAAATGAAAAGATCACAAGTAGAGAGCCTAACAAATCACCCAAGACAGCTGGAAAGAGAAGACCACCAAAACCCCAACTATAGCAGAAGAATCCAAATCACAAATATAAGAGCCCAAATACGGGGCTTACAAGATAAAAATATCATAGAAAACATCAATGAAACAAAAAGCTGGTTCTTCAACAGAATTAACAAGACTGATGGGCCCCTAGCCAGAATGACCAAGAAAAAGAGAGGAAAAGCCCAAATAAACATAATCAGAAATACAAAAGATCAAATCTCAAGTGACCCCAAAGAAATACAAAAGATTATCAGAAATTACTATACACCTATATGGAAAAAAACTTGATAACCTAGATGAAATGGAGGACTTTCTGACATCACACAACTTCCCCAGATTAAAACAAGAAGACATTGAGACACTAAATAGACCAATAACAACCCAGGAAATTGGCTCTGTCATACAAAAACTACCTACAAAAAAAAAAAAAGCCCTGGATCAGATGGCTTTCCAGCAGAATTCTACAAAATACAAGGAGGAGCTGATACCAATCCTATTGAAAGTATTCCAGGTAACCGAGAAGGATGGAATTCTCCCCAAATAATTTAACAAAGCTAATATTACACTGATACCCAAAGCGAGTTAAGATCCAACAAAGAAAGACAACTACATGTCAATATCACTTATGAACATAGATGCAAAAATCCTCAACAAGATCCAGCAAATCAGATCCAAAAACACATCTCAAAAATCATCCACCATGACCAAGTAGGCTTCATCCCCAGGATGCAGGGCTGCTTCAACATTCACAAGATCTTATAAGTAATTAAATGCATCAACAGATGCAAAAACAAGAACCACATGATTAGATCATTAGATGCAGAAAAACCTTTTAATAAAATCCAGCATTCCTTCTTGATAAAAACCCTCAAACACCTAAGTAGAGGAAGAAACCTCAAAATAGTAAGTGCCATCTATGACAAACCCACAGCTAACATATTGCTAAATTGGAAACTGGAAACATTTCCCCTGAAAACTGGAACAAGACAAGGCTGCCCACTCTCACCCCTCTTGTTTGATATTGTGTTGGAAGTCCTAGCTCAGGCAATCAGACTAGAGAAGGAAATCAGGGGTATCCAAATAGGAAAACACGAAGTCAAGTTATCCCTCTTTGCTGATGATATGAACCTATACCTTGAAAATCCAAGAGAATATGTCAAAAACCTGCTTGCACTGATATAAGACTTTGGCAAAGACTCAGGGTACAAAATAAATGTGCAAAAGACGATTGCATTCCTGTACACCAACAACAAGTAGGCAGAGATCCAGATAAAAAGCACAATCCCATTCACAATAAGCACACAAAAAAATGGAATATCTCGGCATCTTCCCAACTAGAGAAGTGAAAGGTATTTACAATGAGAATTACAAAACACTGCTCAAAGAAATCCAAGAAGGCACCAAAAAATGGAAAATATTCCTTGCTCATGGATAGGAGGAATCAATATTGTTAAGATGTCCATCCTACCAAGGGCAATCTACAGATTCAATGCAATACCCAGTAACTTACTAACATCATTCTTCTCAGACCTGTAAATGACAATACAGAAATCGTATGGAAACATAAACGACCACAAATAGCCAAAACAATCCTTAGCAAAAGGAACAAACCAGGAGGTATCACACTTCCAGATTTAATACTTTACTATAAGGCTACATTAATCACAACAGACTGCTATTGGTACTAGGGCAGGCACATACACCAATGGAACAGGATAGAAATTCCGGAAGCAAAGCCTCAATTCTTCAACCAAGTCATCCTTGATAAGCCTCCAACAACTACCACTGGGGAGAGGAGAGCCTATTCAGTAAATGAAGCTGGGGAAACTGGCTGACCACATGCAGATGATTGAAACAAGAGCCTTACCTATCACCATACACAAAAATTAACTCTAAATGGATCGAAGACCTAAATGTAAAATCTCAAACTATAAGAATCTTAGAAAATGCAGGAGACACCCTTATGGAAATTGGAACTGGCAACCAATTCCTATTCAGAAACCTAAATACGAATACCTTAAGAAATAAGGTGGACAAGTGGGACCTCATCAAACTATTGAGCTTCTGCAAAGCAAAAGAAACCATCAAGAGAGCAGGGAGACAGTGCACAGAATGGGAAAATATATTTCCCAACTGTATATCTGAAAAAGGCCTAACATCTAGGATCTACAAGGAACTCAAACGTGCCAAAAGAAAATAAAAACAAACAGCTCCTTTAAAAAGCGGGCAAAAAACATGAGTAGACACTTCTCAAAAGAAGATATACAGGCGGCCAACAGACACAGGAAAATGTGCTCTGTCTCACTCATCATTAGAGAAATGGAAATCAAAACCACATTGAGAAACCACCTAACTCCTTAAGAATGGCCATCATTAATAAAACAAACAACACACGCTGGCGAAGATGTGGAGAAAAAGGAACACTTCTGTACTACTGGAGGTAATGCAAACTAGTGCAACCTCTTTGAAGAGAGTGTGATGATTTCTGAAAGAACTAAAAATTGGCCTTCCATATCACTCAGCAATTCCCCTATTGGGAATATACCTGGAGGAACTCAAATCATTCTACAAAAAAGATACCTGCACACATATGTTTGTTGCAGCTCTATTCACAATAGCAAAAACATGGAGCCCACCGTGTTGCCCATCGAAGCTGGACTGGATAAAAAAATGTGGTACATATACACGATGGAATATTATGCAGCCAAAAGAAGGACAAACACATGGACTTCGCAGCAATTTGGATGAATTTGGAGTCGATCATACTCAGTGATCTATCACAGAAACAAAGAATAGTGCGGTATGTTCTCACTCATAAGCAGACCTTGAACAATTATACTATAAGAAAGCGACTGGTAGTGGTGGGAAACTGTCAGGGGAGGCAGGTGGAATTAGTAGTTGAGGGAAACTGCTGGGGGAAGGAGGGACATGCCTCATCAACAGGGGTACCTGCATAATCAATGTTTATATACCTAACCCTGAATTGTACCTTACATCTTAATAATAATAAATTTTAAAAATAAAAATAAATTAAATAAAAAAAGAAAGCCATGTGCTATGTATTCTCACTTATATGTAGGAGCTGAATGGCCACAAAGGCGGAAACAATAGTCACTGGGGACTGTAAAACAGGGGAGGTGGGAGGGGTGCTAGGGTTCACAAGTTAACGATCAGGTACCATGTTCACTGTCTGGGGACTAGGTCACCTGAGGCCCAATCTCCAGAGTCCACAATAGGTCCATGTTACACACACACACTTGTACTCTGATATTAAAATAAATAAATAAATACATATTTGTATAAAAATTAGCCAGTGCTTTTAGAGAAAATTTAGGGTTAGGTGGCTCAGCACAAGATTTATAATGTTTTCATCAACTGATGAATGCATAAAAATGTTTTTTGATGGTTGCCTAAGGGAAGTCCTTCTTAATTAAAGCACTGAAAGAAAAAAGAAAGCTAACCTGGCTGTTGTGTTGGTCTTAGAGTGTAGGAGCACAAGGGAATATTCAGGGTACTCACTTAAGGAGTTGTGGAGACAATCTCCATGGAAGATGATGGGGTCTGAGAAAGGCCTGTAAGACTGCTAGTGAGACCATTCTCTGAATTCCGGAGTCTTTTTTAGATGAAGCCATTAGGTTTTCCTGATGAGATAGATGTGGAATGTGAGTAAAAGAGAGTAATCGGCTCCAAGGTGTTTGCTTCAGCGAGTGAAGGTGGAGTTGCTGTTATCTCATGTGGGAGACTGAGAGATGAAGACTAGGGAGATAGAGGGTTCTGTTTAAGGTATATCGTATACCCAAATGGAGATGTCAAGTAGGCAGTTGGATACACTATTCTGGCGTTCAATGAAGCACTTGGGCACAGGGATTTAAATGCAGAGATGTCAGTTGACAGCTGTTATTTAAAATCATCTAAAAACTTAATAAAAGAACAAATCCATGACTATGGACAGCACAAAGCAGAGGCACGATGTCGAGAGGTCAGAGGAAGAGGAACCATGTGCAAGAGCCTGAGAAGTCACCACTGGTGAAGCTGGAGGAAAACAAAGACATGTGGGTCCTTGTGGCCAAGCAAATAATGTTTTCTCAGGAGAAACGAATGCACAATGGCACACAAAAGAAACGTATAGAAAAAGTAACAAAGGTGAGAATAACCTGTTGGGTTTAGCAACACAGAGGTCAGAATGACCACACGGGCAGTTTTGCGATGCTGCCAAAACCCTGCAATGGCGGTCTTGGAAAGAGTAGGAGGTGAAGAGTGGACACCTGGAGTAGAGGCCACCTTTCAGAGGGGCTTTTGTGTTGATCCAAAGGGAAGCAGACATGTGAGGTGGCATCTGGAGAAGAAGGAGCAGTGAGAAGAACTTCAAAGAATCGTATAAATAAAAGTATGTTTACAAACTCCTGCAGAAGAGAAAGGAAAATGGTAGCAAGTTGAGAGAGTCAGGTCATAACCATGTCCCAAGTAGAATAACGAAGATTAAAATGAGTCTTGGCTGAAGGGACTGGCCGTCACCATCCAGCAGCATCAATTAAGTGCCATGTGTTTTTATGAGACTTTCTGTGTAGTGATATGTTTGAGAACAACCAAGCATATTGTAGGACATGTTTAGTGTTCATTTCTAACCAATATCGTACTAAAGTCGAATTCTGATAAATCATCACCAATTTGCCAGCATATCATGAAAATTATTTTAGGCATTAGAGAAATGTTTTAGAACAATATTATGCGACATACTAATCACAGTATGATTCTATATAATGTTTTAAATTATGCACTCTCAATTAATGTTTTACTTCAGAAATATAAGAATACAGTGAAACAAATAAATACACGGGAGTGATAAACATTGAATTAAGGACAGTGGTTCCTTTCAGGGAAACAGTGGCAGGATATGAGTGTGAGGAGATACTTATGAGAAATAAACTCAGCTGTCCAAATCAAAGGATGGACACAGAGACACGGAAAATAGCAGAAACAGGATTTTAATGACAGTCTTGTCAGCAGGCAAATCCAGGGCGGCTACAGCAAGCAATTTATTCCCTAGTGGGCAAATCCTTCCCCTGGTTTTTCATTGTCTAAATACTATGGGGTGTACAATCTTCCCGGACAGACTCCAAGTTACATTTTTTCCCCTTATAAGGTTATCCCTGGTTCCCTTCCCTGATTAAGTCATTTTCTTAAGAATAGTGTGTTGTTTCTTCATTGGCCCATTTCCGTCTCCTGATTGTTTAGGAACCCACCAAGAGCTGGTAGCTGAAGATGGCTATATCTGCCAGCCCACTTAGACAGGCCTTGAAAATGAACCATCAGAATGCTTCTTACGAAGTCCCTCCTCTATTTCTTTATGAATTTCTGGTTCCATTTTTATCTTAGATTCTTTTCAAATTGGCTTAACATTTGTTGACTTCCCCCTTCATAATCTATGATAGTTTCCATGAGCATTAGATTGTTTTGCAGGTACATCACGGGCATATGTCTGTTAATTGCGCTTTCTAAGAGTCTCTGTGTTAAGCCCTGGACACAGGGAATAACACAGCATCCCATCGCCATTAAGATTCCTGCCACAATTATAAGAGAGATAAGGACCAAGGTTACCATTCCCTTCCATTTCTCAAAACATCCTTCTGACCAGTTTATTAATGGATCATAAATACTAGTATTTTTTTTGCTAATTTGTTAGCTAGGATTTTTAATCCCTATAAGGCTTTAGTGATGGTTCCATCAAGGGTGGTGTCATCTGGGATGAAAGTACAGCATTTCCCTCCCAACACAACACAAACTCCTTTCTTTGCCAGGATCATGTCTAATGCAACTTGATTTTCCCATGCCATCCAACTGATGGGCTGGCAGCATCTAGCTGACTAACTACCCCTTGGAGGGCATCCCTGGTGTAGTTAATAAACCTTTGTGGGTTGTAACATATATACTGGACCCAATCCATGTTCTTCTTCATGGTGGACCACCAGAAGAGAGGTGATTCAAATCCAGCAGTTATCTTATTTTTGCCCTTAAATTCACTGGGAACTCCTCTTGGGACTCCTATTGAAACTATATACACATTGGAGTCAAAAGATTGTTTTAGAGCCCTTTGAGTTTGGTGACGGACACTGTTACACCCAGCAGTTTGATGGAATGACGCTGAATGGGATGGCCAGTTGGACTAGTGCACAAGTTCCAGTCTAGTTGGATGGCAACAGATTGGCCATGCCCTTCTTTCCCCAGTGCCACCAAACATCCGCTTGCGGGATGTGCGGATTAGAGTTATTGTGATTTAACTCACCAGTGACATTTAGGATATGGGTACAGGTCTCCTACAGGTTTATTGAACTCTTCGCCCTGCCTTGAGAGGTGAGAGGAGTAATGCATTGCCCCTACGGAGAAGAAGGAGATCACCCGCGGGTCTGACCTCCACAATGCAGGAAAGAGCAATGACAAGCTCTTGCAGGTTTCATTTCCCCATGCATCCTTCTCTTGGTATCGAGCGGTCATGCAGCTCATCCCTGCAGGGTTTATATCCCATCCAAGAGGAAATGGAACTATCTGCACCTGTGGCCACCCTGCAGCACAAGCATAGCAGTTGCTTTTGTTGAACGCATGCACAAAGAATTTAACCCATTCTACCCAGGCATCGACATCACCATATCCTGTTTCAATTTCAAGTATCTGTCTTAAATCCTTGACTTCAAGTATACTTACCCAACTAGTGTCGTTATTAGGAGGCTTGTCATGTCCTCCAGAATTTGGGCATGGTTCAGGTACATCTGATGTGTTACTATTAACTTATCTAGGGGCCAGTTGCTCTAGGGGCTCTTTTCCTGTGACATCTGCTCCCAATCCATATATCCGAAATGCCACCCTTGGCTCTTGATGTAGGGTTGCTCATAGTTAAGAATATAAGACTGCGTTTTAAGTTCTGATATGCTTCTGGTGGAGTGCCCTTAGAAAGATGTATTTTATGTTTTAAAGGTCTTCAATTTGAGGTGACCCACTGCAGGTTTATTGTCCACCCTTTCCATTGGGTGTTCCACCAAGCATCATCCCAGCTGGGGCAGGGACTTCTGTTACTGTAGCCAGTGCCTGGTTCTGGGCAACGGTATTTTCCGTTTGTGATGATTGTCTCTGGTTTTCTAAATCGCCACAGGGTAGAACTTAACATGCCTCAAACTGAATGGTTTGGAGTGTTAGAGTTTTTGTTGTATTTATCACCAACTTAATTGGGCGTCTATGTGTTTCCTGCTAGCTCCCATTACCTTCCACCCCATTCATGATATATATGCTATCCATGATCAATACCAAATTTGAACCCGGCCCATGTTTCTTATGGAACTTTCCTTAGAGTGACCCTTAAGGATTCTTCAGGGAACCTAAGTACTTCCCATCAATCTTTGGCTTATTTTTGAGTTATTGATTCCTTAGCTCAAGTATAGTGAGTTCACCCTATCTCGGCCATCCTCATAGCCGTCTTGGTCGTCATGAGTACTTGATAGGAACCATCCCAACTCAGCTGGAGATCGTCTTGCTTTAGGTCTTTATATGGACAAAAACACCAAGCTGAAGGAATGAACAGTGAACTCATGAGGCAGGGTCTGGGCAAGAAGTCCTTTCACCTAAGGAATGATAGAGTGGAAGATAGGACCACCATATAGGATTTTAGAAATTGGGTCTTAGTTTTCCTAGTGGGATGGTCTGTAGTTATGCCCAGGTATGGGAGTTCATACAGTAATTCATAAGGAGAAAAGCCCATATCGTTTCATGGAGCTGTCCTGATTCTGAGAAGCGCAATTGGAAGGCATTTCACCCAGGGCAATTTAGCTTTCATTATTAATTTAGTAATATGCTCTTTGAGGGTCTGATTCATCCTTTCTACTTTCCCTGAGGAGGGAGGGTGCCAGGGAGTGTGGTAATCCCATAGAATTTGTAAACTTTCAATGACTCCTTCAATACCCGTGATGTAAAATGACTTCTGATGCCCTAGTCTGCATTTTCCAACGGTCTGAATCGAAGAATAATTTGTTCTAGAATTATTTTGATTTCAGACCCTGTAGTGTCAGTTGTGAGTGAGAAGGCCTCCACCCAACCTGAGAGATGGTCCATTATCACTGCACTGTGGCTTCCTTCCTGTCGTAGGATTTTCCCATTCAAAAGCAAAGAGGTCCCTGCTGTCAGGGTCTAGGGGACATGCCCAGAAGCCATCCTCTAGGTCTACCACACTGAACCAGGTGTGTTCATGGGATCTTGCTGAGGTGGGTGACGGGGTTGGGGACCATGGGATGACAGGCCTGAACAATCTGGTTAATGGCCCTCAGGTCTTGCACTAGCCGGTAGGACCCGTTAGACTTTTTGACTGGGGAGATAGGGGTATTGTACAGTGACAGGCAGGGTCCAGCAGTCCATGTTGAATGCTGCCCTCGATTACTAGTTGTCATTCCCTTCTACCTTCAGGGGAATGAGACACTGTCTTTTACGAACTATTTCCTTTGGCTATTTTACCTTCGTTCTTAATGGGGTAACATTTAGCCCTCCCCTATTTCCTTCTTTGACTCAAACCAGGGAGTTGATGTTGTTCTCTTCCTACTGCATGAGTAAGGCCATTACCAACTGTATTTGTCCCTCCTCTACATCTAGTTCCAGGCTGTCTTGTTATTAGATCTCAGTCTAGGAGATTTATACCAGCCTCTGGGACACATAAAAAAGGCCACTCAATAATCTCAGATTCTAAACTAACTTTCATGTGCTTGACTATCAGGACCTGAAATCTTCCCCTTTTACCCTTGACACAAGCAATTTTCCTTTAGAGAGTTCTGTCCCTTGAGGCTGATATGCTAGTGAGGAGTGAGCTGCTCTGGTATCAATTAGAAGCATCACCTCTTCTTCTTTGGGTGCCACCCTCAAATCTATCAAGTTTCCTAGAGAGACTTCATTAAAGGGAGCCCATGAACCCCCAACCCTGTCTTCACCAAAAGACTAAGAAGGATCACCTTCTCTTTTTCTACTCAGGGCATTCTCTATTAAAGTGACTGGGTTTAACTCATTTGTAATAGCCCCTTGTAACCAAGGCAGCTCCCCTTGGAACCCC
>NW_007143150.1:0-874 GCF_000164805.1 Carlito syrichta | reverse complement strand
TATTGATTCCTTAGCTCAAGTATTAGTGAGTTCACCCTATCTCGGCCATCCTCATAGCCGTCCTTGGTCGTCATGAGTACTTGATAGGAACCATCCCAACTCAGCTGGAGATCGTCTTGCTTTAGGTCTTATATGGACAAAAACACCAAGCTGAAGGAATGAACAGTGAACTCATGAGGCAGGGTCTGGGCAAGAAGTCCTTTCACCTAAGGAATGATAGAGTGGAAGATAGGACCACCATATAGGATTTTAGAAATTGGGTCTTAGTTTCCCTAGTGGGATGGTCTGTAGTTATGCCCAGGTATGGGAGTTCATACAGTAATTCATAAGGAGAAAAGCCCATATCGTTTCATGGAGCTGTCCTGATTCTGAGAAGCGCAATTGGAAGGCATTTCACCCAGGGCAATTTAGCTTTCATTATTAATTTAGTAATATGCTCTTTGAGGGTCTGATTCATCCTTTCTACTTTCCCTGAGGAGGGAGGGTGCCAGGGAGTGTGGTAATCCCATAGAATTTGTAAACTTTCAATGACTCCTTCAATACCCGTGATGTAAAATGACTTCTGATGCCCTAGTCTGCATTTTCCAACGGTCTGAATCGAAGAATAATTTGTTCTAGAATTATTTTGATTTCAGACCCTGTAGTGTCAGTTGTGAGTGAGAAGGCCTCCACCCAACCTGAGAGATGGTCCATTAAGCCTCAGTCAAAAGACAAAAGGGGTTCCAAGGGGAGCTGCCTTGGTTACAAGGGGCTATTACAAATGAGTTAAACCCAGTCACTTTAATAGAGAATGCCCTGAGTAGAAAAAGAGAAAGTGATCCTTCTTAGTCTTTTGGTGAAGACAGGGTTGGGGGTTCATGGGCTCCCTTTAATG
>NW_007143149.1:0-328 GCF_000164805.1 Carlito syrichta | reverse complement strand
TAGTGTAGGGTTTTTCTACTTATTATAGAAATTGAATTTATTTTATTCATAGAAAATATTATAGAATAGGTCATGCTAACATCAGGGAATCATGTTAGTTCAGGCATGAGCAATCATGATATTTTGAGGTTTAATAAGAGTACAGTTAACTTTAGCAATTTCATTGTCTCCATTTTCTATTATTGTTGTTTTGGCCTTAGTACATTTACAGTTTATATTTGGGTTTTATTTTTAGAAGCTTTGTTGCTGATGATCAGCTTTATATATAAGGATCAGGAATTAGAAGCTTTCAGAGAAATTAGGACAGATATATAGGACTTTAGAATAG
>NW_007143148.1:0-800 GCF_000164805.1 Carlito syrichta | reverse complement strand
CAAATCACGTGGGACCCTGAGCTAGTCAGTCCTTACCCAACTTATATGATGAAGCTCATGATATGTATCATTCCTTCCTCACAGGATAGCTTAGAGGTTCTCACAGAGATGTAGGAAAGTGTCTGGTATCATGCAGGAGTAAATGGCTTCAGAAGGGGGCCCAGCCTAGTCTGTCATGTTCACCATGGTGCTGGTGATATGATGCCTTGCACATGATGGTAAGAAGTAAGAAAATGCCTTGCATGTGATAGCAGTCAGTAAGAAAATGAACAGTGAGTGAATCACTAATTGTGACCAAACATGGCTGTTCGTTTCCTATTCCTTAGTATCCAGAGGAAAGAGAAACCTGTACCTCATTTGCTTGGGCAAGTGTACCAGTTTTTAATGCCATTGTCAGTTCTGAGAAACTTTTTTATTTCCTTTCTAGCTGTGTTTCTTTTATAATTCTGGGCCAGGTTCTGTAGTTCATGCCTATAATCCCAGCACTTTGAGAGACTGAGGTGGGGAGGATTGCTTGAGTCCAGGGGTTTGAGACCAGCCTAGGCAATATAGAAAGACCTCATCTCAATAAAAAAATCAAAAACGTAGCCGGGCATTGTGGCACATGTCTGTAGTCCCAGCTACTCAGGAAGCTGAGGTGGAAGGATTGCCTGAATCCAGGTGATGGAGGCTGCAGTGAGCCATGATCGTGTCACTGTACTCAAGCCTGGGCGAGAGTAAGATCTTGACTCAAATAATAACAATATAATAATAATAATAATAATTCTGCCTAGTCTGTTCTTGTTGCCTCACCATACTGA
>NW_007143147.1:0-433 GCF_000164805.1 Carlito syrichta | reverse complement strand
TCACCCTCAGGGATGGGAGATGAAAAGGCACTTTCTGGCCTGTCATTTGCAGGAGGTTTCAAAGGTGGCCACGGGGCATGTCTGTCCTGCGCTTTCAGTCATGTGCCCCAGAAGGCCTGCCTCCACCCTCCACACTCGTACCCCACAGAAAAAAATGTGTGAGCTCATGGAACAGACAGCCAAGAGGTAGTGTGTCTGTCAGGTACAGAGCAATCAAGGTGATCCAGCAATGCTGTGGCCAGCCCAGGTTGTGGCTGCCCTATCTTTCACCTTCTGGCATGAGGAGGGCCCCTCCCGATCACTCTATCATCTCCTCCCCAAGTGGGCCTTTCCCTGGGGAGCCATGGAAGCCCATCATGATGCATTTGGGAAGCATCTTTTTTGTCACCAGAGTCTCCGTTGGCTGGGCTTGGGTATGGAGGCACGATTGAGG
>NW_007143146.1:0-603 GCF_000164805.1 Carlito syrichta | reverse complement strand
TCCTCCCCAAGTGGGCGTTTCCCCGGGAGCCATGGAAGCCCATCATGATGCATTGGGAAGCATCTTTTTGTCACCAGAGTCTCCGTTGGCTGGGCTTGGGTATGGAGGCACGATTGAGGTTCTCAGGGGCTCAACCTGCAGGGCTCAGACGGTCCTCCTGCCCTGTCCTCTAAGCAGCCAGGACTTCAGAGGTCAAACGCCTGACTTGATTTTGGGGACCTCTCACCGAGAAGAGGTTAGGTCACGTCGCCCTGGCTTGCCACTGACCCTTGGGCACAGGCAGACTGCTGCCTTGGCCTCCCATGGCATGGGGCTCGTGGTCATGAGCCATGGTGTCCAGCCTGGACACAAACGTTCTGTCGGTGAGGGTAATACAATGGAACACCTTGGGATGGAGGCCACTGCATCCCTTGTACCTGGGACCGTGGGCACTACCACTTGCGATTCCAGTGTTCTGGGGAGCAAAAGTTCCCGCTGCATGTCCCAGGCTGGTCTTGAACTCCCAGGCTCAAGTGGTACCCTGCTTTGGCCTCCCAGGCCAAAGCCCGGTTGTCAGCTGACTCATTGTCTATCAGGAACTGTAGGCCTAAGGCTGGGGCATCT
>NW_007143145.1:0-966 GCF_000164805.1 Carlito syrichta | reverse complement strand
CGCTTCTGTAAAGCAAAAGAAATTATCAAAAGAGTTGGAGGACAGGACAGCACACCAAATGGGAAAAAGTACTTGCCAATTGTATATATGACAGGAACCTAACTTCCAGGATCTAGGAGGAACTCAAAGAGCTTAAATGTAAAAAACAAAAAGCCCCTTTAAAAAGAGCGAAAAAGACATGGATAGACACTTCTTAAAATAAGACATATGAACAACCAACAGATACAAGTAAACATGTTCTATCTCACCAATCAACAGAGAAATGAAAATTAAAACCTCATTGAGGTACCACCTAACTCTACTAAGAATAGTCATCAATAAAACAAAAATCAAAGAAACTTTCAACAATGCAGAGAAAACAGGACTCGTCTACACTGTTCATGGCAATGCCCACTAGATTAAACTCTATGGAAAACAATGTCATGCCACCTAAATGAACTGGAAATTGACCTTCCATATGACCCAGCCATCGCCCTACTGGCAGTATACCTGGAGGAACTAAAAATCACTCTACAAAAAAAAGATACCTGCACACACTTGTTTACACACCACTATTTACAATAGCAACAACATGCAATCAGACATGCTGCATATTAAAACTGGACTAGATTTTTTAAAATGTGGTATATATACATGATGGAATATTACACAGCCGTAAAGAAGAACAACATTGTGAACTGCACAGTAACTTGGAAGGATTCAGATTAAATCACAGAAACAAACAACTGAGTACCACATATTATCACTGCTGTGCAATCCATGGACATTTACAATAATACAATAAGAAAGGGTTTGGCAGTGGCCAGACATTGTCAGGGGGGAGAAAGGGCACATAACATCAATCCAGGTACCTAATATCAAACCAGGTGATATGGGACCAAAGAGAGGCCCAAACCTTATCTGAATGATGCCAAACTGTATACCAAATTCTGAATTGTACCCCACATCTTTAAAATAACAAAGAAG
>NW_007143144.1:0-729 GCF_000164805.1 Carlito syrichta | reverse complement strand
CAAACTGCTGAATAGACAGGCTGTAAGCAGAGGGAAAAGTGAACAAACCAGAAGACCCTCATAAGGAAGAACAGGTCATTGCAGAAGAGAAATAAAAGCAACCCCACCTTTCCCTCAAAAACAGAATTGAAGAGGGGGAGGGAAAGGGGTATAGGGAGAAAAATCTACAGAAATGAAGAAAAACCAAAAGAAGAGTATGGGTCTCTCCCAGACGCCTGGGAGAGCAGACACTGAGAAAACTGACTTTGGAATACAAACAATGAAAAGTCCCCAGAATGAAGGGTCTCAAAATGCAAATGTAGATATCAAAACAATAATGGAGAGATTAAAAAGAATTGAGGCGACACAAGAAGAAACTAGGAAGGAGCTGATATCTGAGATAACAGTAATAAAGAATACTGTGAATGAAATAAATAACAAACTGATAAGCATGGAAAGCAGAATTACCCAAGCAGAAGAAAGAATATCAGAGCTTGAGGACCAAAATATAGAAATAACCCAAACTCTTAAAATCACAGAAAATAAGCTAAAAGAGACAGAACAAAACCTTCAAGAGATGAGTGACTACCTCAAGAGGCCTAACCTAAGAATAATTGGACTCCCTGAGGCAGAAAGAGAAACAGAGACCACATTGGAACAAACTTTCCACGAGATCATTCAAGAAAATTTCCCTTATCTAATCAGTGATACAAAAATTCAAACACAAGAGATTCAGAGAACCCCTGCAAG
>NW_007143143.1:0-595 GCF_000164805.1 Carlito syrichta | reverse complement strand
AAAATATAGAAATAACCCAAACTCTTAAAAAACACAGAAAATAAGCTTAAAAAGACGGAACAAAACCTTCAAGAGATGAGGGACTACCTCAAGACGCCTAACCTAAGAATAATCGGACTCCCTGAGGCAGAAAGAGAAACAGAGACCACATTGGAACAAACTTTCCATGAGATCATTCAAGAAAACTTCCCTTATCTAAGCAGTGATACAAAAATTCAAACACAAGAGATTCAGAGAACCCCCGCAAGACAACAAATGAGAAGACCAACTCCTAGACACATAAGAATTTGCCTAAATAAAGTAGGCACAAAAGAAAAAATCCTAAAGACAGCAAGAGAAAAAGGCCAGATCACCTACCATGGAAGACCAATCAGAAAGGCAGCAGATTTATCTGCAGAAACCCTGCAGGCTAGGAGAGCTTGGAGCCCTATCTTCAAAGTCCTAAAAGATAAACAATTTCAACCAAGAATAACCTACCCAGCCAAGTTAAGCTTCATCAGTAAGGGAGAATTAAAATCTTTCGCAGATATCCAATCCCTAAGAACTTATGCAGCCACCAAACCATCTCTACATGAAACACTTAAGAATGTACTAA
>NW_007143142.1:6246-11225 GCF_000164805.1 Carlito syrichta | reverse complement strand
GTAGAGATGAAGTCTCGCTGCCCAGGCGGGTCTCGAACCCACGGGCTCAGGCAATCCACTCACTCAGCCTCCCAAAGGCGCGGGATTGCAGGCTGAGCCACTGAGCCTGGCTTTCTTTCTTCAAAAAAATTTCTTCTACTGGAAGCGTCGTATATCAAGGCAATTTGGAGGTTGCAACCAGGATCAGAACTACTCCCAAAACCTAGAAGTGGTCCACAAGCGTCCTTGCCTCTTTCTCTCCAAATCTATGCACTCTTAGTATATTCAGTTTCTCTCTGCAGCTTTTATAATTAAAAAGCTAGAATATTTAAACAATGATGTTCTTAGAAAGGGTTGTTTCAGAGTTTGTTTTGTTAGTGTATATGTGTATGTACAGGCACACACTTTCCCCTGACTTATAAAACCTTTCTTTATGTAACCTACGAAGTTTTGTTTTTTGAGTTAGAGTCTCATTCTGTCATCTAGGCTGGAGTGCAGTGGCAGGCTCACAGTCACCCCAGCATTGACTTGATGGGCTCTGGTGATCCTTATGCCTCAGCTTTCCAAGTAGCCAGAACTAAAGGCATGCACTACCATGCCTGGCTAATTTTTGATTTATTGTAGAGACAAGGTCTCATCAAGTTGCCCAGGATGGGGTTGAACTTGTTGACTCAGGAAATCCACTCACCTCAGCCTCCCAAAGTGCTGGAGTTACAAACTGAGCCACCAAGCCTGACCCCTATGAAATTTTTAAGATTGCAAGACAAGTCTGTAGTCAAGGTTTGGGGAACTACAGATTTCCTAAAAATATATATATATATACATTTAATTTACAATACTTTTGCTTAAAAATACTAGAAATAATCTGAGGTTTTAGCAAATTATAATTCTTTTGCTGGTAGAGCATCTTGCCTCAACGTTGATGGATGCTGACTGGTCAGGGTGGTGGTTGCTGAAGGTTGGGGTGGCTGCAGTAGTTTCTTCAAATAAGATAACAGTGAAGTTTACCACATTAATTGACTTTTCCTTCCATGAAAGAATTCCTGTAGCATGTAATGCTGTTGGACCCAGAGAAAAATTTCTTTCAAAGTTGGGAATCAATCCTCTCCAACCCTGCTGCTGCTTTATCATCTAACTTTATGGAACACTCTAAAACTTTCATTGTCATTTCAGCAATATTCACAGCATCTTCACCAGTAGATTCCACCTCAAAAAAACCACTTTTTTGCTTATCCATAAAAAGCAACTAGGCTAGGCATGGTGGTTTATGCCTATAATCCAAGCACTTTGGGAGGCCAAGGGGAGAAGATTGCCTGAGCCCATGGGTTCAAGACTATCCTGGGCAACTTGGTGAGACCTCATCTCTACAATAAATCAAGAAAAATTAGCTGGGCATGGTGGTGTATGCCTGTGCTTCCAGCTACTTGGAAGGCTGAGGTGGATTGCCTTAGCCCAGCAGATCAAGGCTGTGGTGACTGTGAGTGTGCCACTGCACTCCAGCCTGGGTGACAGAGTGAGACTGACTCAAAAAAAAAAAAGATTAGAAAGAAAGAAGCAACTCCTCATCTGTTCAAGTTTTATAATGAGATTGCAGCTATTCAGTCAAATCTTCAGGCTCCATTTACAATTATATTTAGCTTGCTATCATTTCACATCTGCTATACAGATTAGTAGGAGCAACAGGCTATACCATGGAGGCTAGATGTGTATTAGCCTCTGTCATCTAGGTTTGTGTAAGTACACTCTACAAATGTTCACACAATTAAGTAATCACTTAAGGATGCACTTCTCACAAAGTATTCCTATTTTAAGCAATGTATAACAATATGATTGTATACTGAAAAATATAAAGTGATCACAAAACAGCATAAAATAGCACAACAAAGTTAAAATGTAGATAACATAAAATCATTTTAAAAAATTTTCAATTAATCCTAAAGAAATCTGAGAAAGAGGAAAAGGAGGCCAAAGAATTGATGGGACCAACATAAAACAAAAAGTAAGGTAGTAGGTTCAAACCTAACAATATCAATAAACATATTAAATATAAATGAACAAAATTCCCCCAATTAAGTGGCAGATATTGCCAAATTGAATTAAAAGGCATTGCCCAACTATAAACTGCCTATAAGAAATACATTTGAAGTAAAGAGACACATAAGTTAAAAGTAAAGATATAGAAAAAAAGATATGCCATGCTAAAGATACTAAGAAAATGAAAGTTGGAGTGGCTATATTAATGTCAGATAAAGTAAGTCTCAGGGCAAAAAAATAAGTATTACTATGAGCGAGAAAGTTTGTTTTAAAATCACAAGGACATAAAAAAATCTCACCCATTGTTTGCCCCTCATAGCAGAGCTTTAAATTACATGAATAAAATACTGAAAGACTTGCAAGGATACATTAGTATTGTATGGGGAAAAAAAGGAAAAAAAAGAACCGCAAGAAACAATAGAAAATCTGCAATTGTAGTTAAAGACTTCAATTCCTCATTCTCAATAATTGATAGAGTAAGTAGAAAGTTTGTAAAAACTCAAATGATTTGCACCACATTGTCAACCAACCTGTGTCAAGAAATATTAATAGAATACTCCATGCAGTAAAAGCAGAATACACATTCTTTTCAAGTACACTGAGAATAATTCACTTAGATAAAGCATATTCTGGACTATAAAACAAATGTGTATACATTTAAGAGGATTCAAGAAATAAAAAGCCTGTTCTCTCTGACCACAAAGTAGCTATGTCAGAAATACAGGCCAGGTTCGGTGGCTCAGCCTGTAATCCCAGCATATTGGGGGGCTGAGGTGAGTGGATTGCCTGAGTCTGTGGGTTTGAGACTAGCCCAGGCAACATAGCAAGACCTCGTCCCTACAATAAATAAAAAATTAGCCAAGCATGGCAGCACATCCCTGTAGTTCTGGCTACTTGGATGGCTGAGGTGGAAGGATCACTGGAGTCCAGCAGGTTAAGGCTGCGAGGGCCAGGAGCATGCCACTGCACTCCAGTCTGGATGACAGAGTGAGACTCCAACTCAAAAAGAAAGAAAGAAAGAAAGAAAGAAAGAAAGAAAGAAAGAAAGAAAGAAAGAAAGAAAGAAAGAAAGAAATAACAGAAAGTCATCTGAAAATTTTTCAAATATCTAGAAACTAAGCAACATGCCTATAAATAACACACTAGACAAAAATAAAAAGTTAAATGAGAAATTATTTTGAACTGATAGAAATGAAAGCATGGTATATAGAAATTTGTAAAGTGCTACTTAGGAAATACTAAGAGGAAATGTATAGCACTAAACACTGTATTGAAAAGAAGAATGATTTCAAGTCAATGATGTCAACTTCCACCTTCATAAATTAGAAAACAAGGAAAATTAGACATAAGTATGCAGAAGAAAGGAAATAACATAAATAAAACACAGAAAAGCAAAAAACTATAAATAAATCAATGGAAGTTTAAAAAGTTCCTTAGAAAGATCAATAATATCATTCAACTTGTAGTCAGAAAAAGAGAGAAGGACAGAGATCACAAATTACAAAAATCATGAATGAAAGAAGCTACATTACTAGAGATATTAAACTGATAATAAAAGAATATTATTGTTCTGGGTTAAAGAATACTTAAGTCTGAAAAAAAAGTCTACCTGGAACCTGTGAAAGTGACATTAATTGAAAACGGGATTTGCAGTTGAAAAAAGTTAAGATGAGGTCAGGCCAGATTAGAATGGATTTAAATCCAATGACTGATGTCCTTATAAAAGAGGAATGTTTGGACACAGAAAAATACAGGAAGAATGTCATGGGAAGTTGGAGGCAGAAATTGTGGTGAAAACATGAAACACCGAGGAATACCAAGGATTCCCAACAATCCCCAGAAACTAGTAGAGGGGCACAGAACAGATGCCTCCAGAGCTCCTAGAAGGAACAAACCCTACTCACATCTTGATTGTGGACTTCTAGCCTCCACAAATGTGAGCCAACAATTTCGGTTGTTTTAAGTCACCTAGTTTATGGTAACTTGCTACAGCAACTCTAGGAAACTAATATAAACTTATACTAATAAGCTTGAAAATTTATATGAAGTGGACAAATTTGTTGGAAGAAACAAACCACCAAAGCTCACTCAAAAAGAAATAAATAGCCTATTTGTCCCTACAACTATTAAGAAAACAGAGTTGTAGCTAAAACTTTTCTACAAAGAAAACTCCAGGTCCACACTAATTCACCAATTCTACCAAACTTTTAAGGAAGAAATAATCACCATTCTACAAAAAAAAATTATTACAGAAAACAAAAGATATCTGAGCCCACGGGTTTGAGACCTGCCTAAGCAACTTGGTGAGACCTCATCTCTACAATAAATCAAAAAATTAGCCGAACATGGTAGCACACACTTGTAGTTCCAGCTACTTGGAAGGCTGAGGTGGAAGGATCACCAGAGCCCAGCAGGTCAAGGCTATGGTAGCTGGGAGCGTGCCACTGCACTCCAGTTTGGGTGACAGAGTGAGACTCCAACTCAAAAAATAAAAATAAAATTAATAAAAAGAGAACAAAAGAGAAGGAAATACATATAAAGTCTGGTTGTATAAAGCCCACATGACCCTGATATTCAAACCAGACAAAGACATTACAAAAAAAAAAAACAAAAAACACCATAGATCAACATCCCTTGTGAACATAGATGTAAACATTCTTAACAAACTGTGGTAAATCAAAACCAACAATATTTAAAAAGAACAGCACAACATGGCCAAGTGGGGTTTATCCGAGGAATGCAAGATTGGTGTAGCATTTCAACATCAACCAATGTAGTCTCCATACTAACAAACTAAAACAGGAAAACTGTATTTTCATCCAAATGATGCAGAAAAAGCACTTGAAAAAATCCAACTCATTCTTCACAAAAGCACATGGCAAAGGACAGAGAGAAGGGGGTTCTTTAACAAAATAAAGCAAATCGACAACAAAAAAAGAAAACCTATGAAAACATCATAGTTGATG
>NW_007143142.1:1991-5976 GCF_000164805.1 Carlito syrichta | reverse complement strand
AACACTGCTGAGAAAGATTAGAAAGACACGTATCATGGTCATGAGTCAGATGACTCAACATCTTTAAGATGTCTGTTTCTTCAAATTCATCTGCATTCAGCATGATCCCTGTCAAGCAGACTTTTTTGTGCAGACAAAATGATTCTAAAACTCATAGGTAAATGTAAAGGATCTATAATATCTAAAACAATGTTGAAAAAAAGACCAAGTTGGAGCCAATACTCCTGATTTCAAGTCTTCCAATAAAGCCACAATAATTATAGAGCAGCATGGTGTTGTCATGAAGATAGAGAGATAAATCACTAGACCAGAATGAGTACAGCCCCCCTGAAGTAGCCTTCAGAGCTCCTCCACCACTGGGCAGGCACAGGATAGTGTGGAGCTTCTCGTGGACTCTCCCAGGATGTGTGCATGCACCTTTGGACTGCTCCAGGCAGCCTCTGGACAGGTACGGCTCAAATGCCTTCTCAGTCTTCCTCCTGGATGGTGCGCTTCCACCAGGGCATCCCCAGAGGCCAAGGACAGGAGTCCCCTTCCTTACTTAAGAGACACCCCCCAGGGTCCTGGAGACTTAACTTCCCAGTGTTACTGACTAGGTGTTGGTCCTAACATCCTCTGTCTTCAGGAGCCAAGAGACTTGCCAGGGCCCCGGTTCTTGTGAGTAAGGTTGCAGAGAGGTTAGCCTGACCTAGCCTACCAGAGTTGCCATGACAGGCACAAGGTGAGCAACTGGCCCCATTCCCACAGAACCCTGTGCTTGCAGTAACATGCAGGAAGAAGAAATGAGAGACTGTAATTGAGGCCCCTGCCCATGGTCATGTGGCTGGAATCAGACCACTGACCTCTCAGAGCCCATGTTGGGAGGGAGACTGATGAGTCAACAGACTTAGCGGTTGCCAGGCAATGCATTGCAGCCGGTGGCTGTGTGGTGCTGAGACAGCTGACAGCAGGGGACTCACCTGCCAAGGAGAGTCATCAAGGTGGCCCAGAGAAGGAGCATTAAATGCATCCTGGGGAACAAGTAGGAGCAGCTCAAACTGTGCTCACGTCCTCTGTGTTGAGTGTTGCCTTGCAGGATTAATAAGGAGGAAGACAGCGGAGCCAAGGTCAGGAGTGGGTGATGGAGCAGGGTTGTGTGGTTGCAAAGTTAATGGTATCCCCATCCCTGCACCAAAGGAGATGTGGTTGTGAAAGTGGACAGTTACCCAGAGAAAGTAACTCAGGTGACTGTGGTGCTGTTCAGCGCTCCCAATGGCCACTATCATATGCCACATGTTGATTGCTGCCCTCATCTGGGCAGTCAGACTCCCATTGTACCTGGTGTGGCTGGAATTGGCACCAGGTTTGCATTGGTGCTTGAGCTAAGGGTGCGTGGCCTTGACAATCCTCCCTGGTCCTGCCAAGGGAGTTCGCAGCCAACCTGGTAAAACTTTGGAAGTCCCCACACCCTCAACTCCCTGCCTGAACTTTGGGGACATCTAGCTGTGTAAGGAGAGGGCCCTGCAGTAAGCCAGGCCTTCAGAGTCTGAGGGCAGTTCGCTCCCTGTGGAACATGGATGGTTCTGGGGTGGGGAGGAGAGTGCTGCCATGATGTCTCACTGGTTCAGACATGAACAGGTTGTGGTGGGAGCCCCTGGCCAAGGAGCAACCATGAAAGAATGATTAGAAACAAAAGCAGAGGCCTGGCCTGGTGATGCCATCAACAATGCCATCTACCAGTGTGTCCCTGGGTGTGGTGTGTGACAGCCATCTCCACTGGAGTTATGCAGTGGAAGTGCTTCCCCAAACCCTGTCTGTCTGTTTTCCTGGACTTGACTCATGGTGCTATTTGTGACTTTATTTGATCTTCATTAAATTTGGGATTTGAGCTTACCAGCCCAGTTGAAATAAAATATTGTTTTTCATATTACTAAAGTTTCCTGTGAAAACAGTACAGGACTGGAGGCTTGAATTTTCTTTTCCATTTGCTCATGATAATGGGTTCAAATTTGGGGGGAGTTGTTTCTCTGCCTTAGGGCATTAGATGTTCTCCATTGGAGTATTAAGAATGAGGGTGAGGCTGCTCTTCCCAAAGACCATGTTATCTGTGGCTACCACTTCTGGTTTCTTGTTATTTAAATGTGATATGTCCTTTTGTGTAATGTTTTACACAAAATTTTGTGTAATATCTTGTAGGCAGCTTTTTTGGCTATTATTTTCTGTTAACTGGTAGAACTACTATTTTTTACTTTGCAACTGTGTCTAGAATAGATTATGCTTCCAAAATAGGTGATAGGTCAAGCTTGGAATTCTTTCTTGCCAAATTATTGCTGGCAATGAGGAGACCTAAACACCCAGAGGGACATGGAGTCCACTCAACCCCTTCACCTATAAGCAACATGGACCAAGGCATGGGGTGAGGTGGGGTGGGTTGGGCACACAACTCTGTGACTCCTGCTAAGGTTTTGGCTCCATGAACCAGGTATCTGGGAACCAGTACCAGCTAGACTAGTCTTGCCAGAACCTGCTGCTGAGTCCTGGGAAGAAGAACCCATTAGAAATAAATTAGTGGAACATGTAATATGATGGGGGGGGACAATGTTCATTCAGTTAGGAGACAGTCAAAGATAACTCCAAATTTCTAGGTTGGACAGGAGGGCAATGGAGGCCTTGGGTCATGTTGATTTAAGAAAGAAGATAATGGCTTCAGTTTTGGAAGCATTGAGTGTGAATTGCTCATGGAATATCCTAGCAAGGCTGACTAGTATATGAGGGTGGAACTCCCTGCAAAATGAAATGTTTTTTTGGAGGACAGGTTCCTTGTAATACACTCAGAATTTGTTCCTGCAGATCATATAGCCAGCCAAAGTTTTTATCTGGAAATTTTGAGAAAGCTGTGTCATGATTTGCAGAAGAAACATTCCAAGTTGTGGCAAATAGTTGACTGTTTCTTCCACTATGACATTGCATGTGCCTACTCCTTGCTGAGTGTTTTTGGCAGCTTTTGATAAAAAACAGTATGACCCCTGTATCCCACCCTCCCTGTTCACCCAATCTCCCCCAAGTGACTTTTTGTTTCCCTGGGTGAAAAAAAGTCCTTGAAAGGAAATGTTTTGCTGAGGTGGAAGAGGTAAACAACACACACAAAAAAGCAGAGCATGAAAAGGCATCAAAATTGATGAGATCAAAACCTGTTTTGAGCAGTGGAGAAAGCATCTCAATAGGTGGATTGCATCAACAGAGAGTACTTTGAAAGTGACTGACACTTAAACATGTAAGAATAAATACACTTTTTAAATAAATAAACTCCAGGTTTTTTTGGGTCCTTCCTCATATGAGCTGCCAAGCTTAAATAATTAAGTTCAGAAAATATGACCAAATAAGGAGTTTATTCAAGTATAAATCTCCAGGATAGCCACTTGGTAGACAATGACTCCAAAGAAGTATGGTTAGTGCTCCAAAATGAGGTTTCAGAGACAGGGAAGTTTTAGCAGGATTATATTTCCATACAAGATCAGTGCATATGCTACAGCAATGTGATTGGTTAGAGATTGCTACATTCCTAGGAATATTCCTTTATTACTCCATGAGGAGGGGCCGTGATCTGAGGGATCTTATCTCCAACATCAACTGGGATGTCAGCAGGGGAATGAGAGGCTGGCAGGCTGGAAGAATTGCAGAGCTCTGGAGAGCATCGGGGCAAGACCAGAAGGCTAGCTGTGAGCAGCGAGGGGGTGGACTTCTGGGGCTAAGGGATCCAGGCTTGAAGGGATGGTAAACCAGAAGGTTATCAGGTGATCTAAGGCTTAGTGAATCAGGGGGTAAAGAGCTCACAGGTAGGGGCCTCAGAGGAAGGAAACCTGAATACAACATGGAGCAGTGATGGTCTGGAGGTGGCAAGAGGGCAGAACCCAGACCTCACATGGTCCTGTCCTCTATTCTGCGAGTGTGTGGTGTGGATGAGGAGAAACAGCTCATAAACGGGGTACATCAGGAGAAGGGGCAG
>NW_007143142.1:0-1301 GCF_000164805.1 Carlito syrichta | reverse complement strand
CCCCACCCTCAAGACCCAATCACCCCCCAAGAGCTCACACCCTAATACCATCACGTTGGGGGCTGATTTCAACATATTAATTTGGGGACATAAACATTCAGACTATAACTCTAAGTGAATCCAGTTTAAGTTAAAGTTCTTACTTGTATTTCAGGAAAGGGTGTCACATTTTGCTGTTTCCCCCCATTTATCACCAATTGACTCTCCATCCATGTGCCTCCCCCACAGATGTGGGAGAAGACAGAGACTGGATGGACATGAGCCCCTGGAAAGTTGTGGCTCCTCCTGTTCAAACCAACAGTGTCAGGGCAGCAGTGCCTGGAAAGGCTTTGAAGGGCAGGAATGGTGTTACAGTGAGACCTCCCTGAGAGGCTATACACCTTTTAGTTCGACAGCTTTGGGCTGGATCATATGCATGTCCCCAAACAAATGACCTGTCTCTCCAAGTCTTCCAGTAGAAAACTAGGCCCAAGACAGCAAGTCTGATTCTCAAGAGCCTTCGGTAACACTAATTACAATAAGCAAAGCTGATGGCTGGTGATGTGCCTGCGTCTAGTACTCCCAGCAACCTTAGCAATTGTCTATGTTGCTCTGGTCCCTTGGGCATTTCAAGGCTCCTAAAAATTAGGAAACCTGCTAAGGTCACCCAGTTGGTAAGAGGCCCAGTGAGTCAGCCTGAATCCCGCAAGTGCCACAGATTCCCATGGTCCCAAAAGTGTTTTTGTGGATCCATGGTACTGGATGGCTCAGTGACACTCCTGGGTGATGGTGGACGATAAGGTTAAGTAAATATTGCTGCTCCCAGAAAATGGAATAACATTCAGTTTTCAAAAGTGATGTTTGTTAAGAACTGTCAGTGAAATAGGGGAATTTTCATAATGAAGTATTTCTTGGAAAACATAAGTAAAATATATGTGTGTGTGTTTATATGAGAAAGAGAAAAAGAGAGAGACCAGTCTAGTATATCAAAGCATACACACTGACTGAAAATGTGCCCCCCTTATGATCCAACAATTCTACGTCTGGATAGAAGTTCAAGGTTGCACTATGAGACATATGCCTGAATAGTCCTCCTTGCCTGGGTCACCGGGGTCTCTCCTCCTCCTCTCCATTAAAATAGCAAAATATCAGCAAAAATGCAAATGCCACTATTAGGGGAATAGATAAATAAAACATGGAATATTTATCCAATGAAGCAGTATTTGGCACACAAATAAAAGCTAGATCTCTATGAATCAGCATTGATAATTTCTCAAAAAATACAATGTTTAATATAAAAAGAAGACTACAAAATAAGACTC
>NW_007143141.1:0-732 GCF_000164805.1 Carlito syrichta | reverse complement strand
CTAGTTAGGTCAGCAACTAGCAAGCCAACTACTTTACCAAGCTAACTAGGGGGACATCTCTTCAGTCAATTAGTTAACCCAGCTAAATAGTCAGCCGACGAGTTGGCCAGATGTTAACCTAGCTAACAAGTTGGCATAGTAGTCAGCCAAAGTGGAAAACCAGTTTACCAGTCAGCCGACTCATCTCCCTACAAGTTGTCACCTAGCCAACTCCTTAACCAACCAGTTAAGTCAGCTATTTAACTCGTTTACCAGATAGTTAAAGCAGTTATCACTCATTAACCAACTCGTTATGTCAGCTAGCTATCTGATTAGCCAACTAGTTAAGTCAGCTAGCTAAGCCAGCTGGCT
This sequence comes from Carlito syrichta, assembly GCF_000164805.1. NCBI lineage: Eukaryota > Metazoa > Chordata > Mammalia > Primates > Tarsiidae > Carlito > Carlito syrichta. The sequence continues at coordinate 381 of NW_007143141.1, read as the reverse complement.
AACCAGCTAGTTGACTATGTGAGCCAGCTATGTCAGACAGCTCACTAGATAGCAAACTAATTCAGATACTCAATCTTCTACCTAACTAAGCAGCTAATTAGTTAAGACAGTCGGTTATTCAGCCAGTTAAATAGTTAGCTAACTATTTAATTCAGGTAAAGTTAGCTAGCTAACTAGTTAAGTCAACCAGTTAATTGAGCATGCTAAGTTGTTAAGTCAGCTAGCTTAGTCAGCTAGTTACGTCAGCTTATAATTTAGTCAGCTGGTTAAGACAGCTAGCTAGCTAGTTAGCTAAACTCAGTCAGCAGGTTGAGTCATGTTGTTAGCTAGTTAACTAATGGGTTAATTCAGCGGGTTGAGTTAGCTAGTTAGCTAGTTAGG
>NW_007143140.1:0-732 GCF_000164805.1 Carlito syrichta | reverse complement strand
CAATCAGATTGTTGAAGTAGGAATCTGAGTAACTGGAGTCCTCACATACAGGAAACTTCACTGCCAATTGGTAAGTAACAGTAAGAAATCTGTGTTACTCGTGTCCTCAATCCCAGAAAAACTTCAGGTCATCTTGCTATGGGCTAAACACGAATCAGGGTGATTTCAAGCATGAATCTGGGGAAATGGAATCCTTATATACAGGCAACTACATGACATTTTGCTAAGAGTGAATAAGGAATCTGGTTTTCACGAGTCCTCTATCCCAAAAATCTACAGGGCATCTTGGAAAGGGCAAAAAAAGAAGAGTTTCGAAGCAGGATCTATGTAATGAGAGTCCTAATATACAGGAATATACACAGCCCCTTGCCAAGGAAGAAAGAATCAGGGTTATAGCAGTCCTCAGTCCTAAAAATCAACAGGCCATCTGCTGTGGGCTAAACAAAAATCAGGGTTTAGAAGTAGAAACATAGCTAATAGCAGTCCTCATATACAGAATCTACATGATCTCTTGCTAATGAGAAATAAGAAACCTGTTTTACACGATTCCTCCATCACAATATCTACATGATATCTTGCTAAGGGCTAAACAAGAATCAGGATTTGTAAACAGGATTATGGGGAAAAGGAGTCTTCATATACAGGACACTTCATGGTCCCTCACTTAGGAAGAATAAAGAATCTGTGATACACTAGTCCCCAATCAGAAAAATTCTCAGTGTGTCTTGATAC
>NW_007143139.1:0-862 GCF_000164805.1 Carlito syrichta | reverse complement strand
CGTAAATTTCCATTTGTACTTTTATTTGGAGCGGGGCCGATGGTTTTGCAGTTGCCAAATATTTAGTACGAATTATTAAAATGTAACCAGGAATCATAGATTCCACGTCCCTAGGAAACATCTGGGCATCTGCATTTTTGTATACAGACTTTTGGAATCCACGTAGACAAGGAAAATCAGGGCATCCTGCTGAGAATGAAAAGGGAATCCAGTTCTTGGAGTTGTCAATCGCCTAAATCTAAAAGGTCTCTTGATAAGGTTTAATCAGCAATCTGGGCTTCTATGTCGCCATATTTTTAGGGTGTCTTTTGAAAAGGGAACCAGGAATCTTAGGTTCCAATTCCACAAGAACCATCTCGGCATATTTGTATGTAACTCTTGACTTAAATGTACCCTTTAATTCTAAACTTCCGTTTGTGCATCTACTTGATTTGGGCCTGGGGTTTTGAGGTTACTGAGTATGTTGTGCATATTTTTAAAGGTAGCCTATAATCACGGATTCCACGTCCCTGGAAAACAGCTGGGCATTTGTCTATTTTAATACAGACTTTTGGATTCCAGATGCCAGGGAAAATCAGAGCATCTTACAGAGAATGAGAAGGGAATCCGGGTTCAGGGAGTCCCTTGATCGCCAAAATCTATAAGGCCTCTTGATAAGGTTTTATGAGGAGTCTGGGCTCGTCGGTCCCTACATTTTTCAGAGTTACTTGCTGCGTGAAAACCTAAAATCTCTCATTACAGATTCCCAAGAAATTTACGGTCCTCTTGATAATTGTAATTGATGATCTGGACCTACAATTCCGTTTGTTTCTTATGAACATCTTCGGCCATAGTCCAGTTCCCTGGGAATCAATTGGCATTT
>NW_007143138.1:0-1194 GCF_000164805.1 Carlito syrichta | reverse complement strand
ATGAGGAGTCTGGGCTCGTCGGTCCCTACATTTTTCAGAGTTACTTGCTGCGTGGATACCTAAAATCTCTCATTACAGATTCCCAAGAAATTTACGGTCCTCTTGATAATTGTAATTGATGATCTGGACCTACAATTCCGTTTGTTTCTTATGAACATCTTCGGCCATAATCCAGTTCCCTAGGAATCAATTGGCATTTTGCTTCAGGTTGTCTCACAATAAAGAAATTTCTTGTGGTCTGGCTGCTAGCTACTGGGATATTGAGATTACAATATTCCACATTTTTACAATGTCTTGTTAAGGGGACCATGAGAATGTGGATTACAATTCCAAGGTACTACATGTGAGTCTTCCTATTGATATCCAAACAACTGTAAATCTACGTTCATCAGGAAATATTCAACGAATTGTTGAGAATGAAGCAGGAATCTGCGTTATGGGAGTCTTCATTTACAGGAACCTACATGGCCTCTTGCCACAGAAGATTAAGGAATCTGGGTTACACAAGTCCGCACATCCCAAAAAACTACAGGGAGTCTTACTAAGGGATAAAAATGTATCAGGGATTTGACGCACGAATCTGGGGAATAAGAGTCCTCATATACAGGAAAACTCACAGTCTCTTGCTAAGAACGAATAAGGAATCTGGGTTAACATATGCTCAATCGCAAATATCTACAGGGCGTCTTGCTAAGGGCTAAACAAGAATCAGGTTTTCATAGCAAAAATCTGGGTATTGGGAGTCTTCCTACACAAGAAATTACACAGTCTCTTGCTAAGGAAGAATAAGATATCTCGTTTTCCTGTGTCCTCAATGCCAAAAATCTACTGGGCATCTTGATAAGGGCTAAACAAGAATCAGGTTTTTCGAAGCAGGAATCTGGGGAACGGGAGACCTCATATGCAGGAAACTACAGGGGCTCTTTCTAAGGAAGAATAAAGAATTAGGTTTCCCCGAGTCCTCAATTCCAAAAATGTACAGGATGTCTTGCTAAGTTCTACAAAATCTGGGCTTCGACATCCCGACATTTTTCTGAGTTGTTTCCTATTCGGATATTATTAATCAGTCATTCCAGAAGACTGGCAACATTCTGGTCCTCTCGATAGTTTAAAGGGTAATATGGCACTACAAGTCCATTTAGATTCTGGATTCTCTAACGCCAAATTCCAGAACACAAGTAATCATCTCGGTCT
>NW_007143137.1:0-841 GCF_000164805.1 Carlito syrichta | reverse complement strand
CGCCAAATTCCAGAACACAAGTAATCATCTCGGTTCTTATGAATGTGAGCCCTGAGTTCAGGGTTAAATCGTATGCCAGAAACCTCTGGTAGTTGAGCTATTTGGAATTAGGAACTTGGGGTTAGATGTTGCACCATTTTTAGAAGGTATTTTAGGGAGGGCACCAGGTTGTTGCCTTCCAAGTCTACAGGAACATTCTGGAGTCTTTCCTTTGGAAGCCAAGAGTCTGGACTTCCAGGGTAACGGAAAACATTTGGTCGTTTTGCTGAGAACGAAGCAGGAATCTGGGACACTGTGACTCCAGAAAGCTTCTACTCGTGTTAAGAGTGTGTAACAAGAAAAATTAGTTTCCATGTGACCAGCAAACTTCTGAACAGTTGCTAATATTTCCCTGGCTTTAAGTAGTTCTCAAACCAGGAAGTCTACAGCATATTTCTAAATACTAATCAGGAATTTTGAGTCCTGTTCCTCACATTTTTCAGAGCTAATTCCTATATCCATACCACAAAACTGACATTACCGATCCCCAGGGACCTGCTGCTCCTCTTGTTAGTTGTAATAGAGAATCTGTCCATCTACTCCGCTTGTTTTGCAGGAGGCTGGAAGGTCAGATTCCACAACACAAGGAATCATCTCCCCAGTTTATAATGTAATTTCTGGCTTAATGATTTCCTCCTAATTCCTAAACTACTGCTGGAATTTCTGGTTGATATTCGAAACTTGGCTTTAGGAGTTCCAATATATTTTGGATATATTCTTAAAGGGGATCCAGCAATCTTGGATTCCAGGGCCCTGGTCACCATTTGGGCATAGAGTATTGGTATTTAAGAGTTTGTAGTTC
>NW_007143136.1:0-787 GCF_000164805.1 Carlito syrichta | reverse complement strand
CGGTAACTACAAATCAGGTTTTTGAAGTAGAAATTTGGGTAATGGGTGTCCTCACATACAGAAAACTTCACTTCCTATTGATAAGTAAGAATAAGGAATCTGTGATACTCGTGTCCTCAATCCCAAAAAAACTTCAGGTCGTCTTGCTATGGGCTAAACACGAATCAGGGTGTCTTGGAGCATGAATCTAGAGAAAAGGAGGCCTTATATACAGGCAACTTCATGACCTTTTCCTAAGAAAGAATAAGGAATATGGGTTGCACGAGTCCTCAATCCCAAAAATCTACGCAGCATCCTGGAAAGCGTTAAAAAAGTAAAAGAGTTTCGAAGCAAGATCTATGTAATGAGAGTCCTAATATACAGGAAAATACACAGCCCCTGGCCAAGGAAGAAAAAGAGTCGGGGTTATAGCAGTCCTCAGTAATAAAAATCAACAGGCCATCTGCTGTGGGCTAAACAAGGATCAGGGTTTAGAAGCTGCAACATAGGTAATAGCAGTCCTCATATACACAATCTACACGATCTTTTGGTAAGGAGAAATAAGAAACCTGTTTTACACGGTTCCTCTGTCACAATATCTACATGACATCTTGCTAAGTGCTAAATAAGAATCAGGGATTCCAAACAGGTTTCTGGCGAAAGGGAGTCCTCATATACAGGACACGACACAGCCCCTCTCTAAGGAAGAATAAGGAATCTGTGATACACTAGTCCCCAATCCGAAAAATTCTCAGGTGTCATGCTATGGGAGGATCAAGAATCAGTCTTCGAACACGTCTCATGATTC
>NW_007143135.1:0-796 GCF_000164805.1 Carlito syrichta | reverse complement strand
AAGGAATATGGGTTACACGAGTCCTCAATCCCAAAAATCTACTCGGCGTCTTGGAAAGCGTTGAAAAAGTAAAAGAGTTTCGAAGCAAGATCTATGTAAAGAGAGTTCTAATATACAGGAAAATACACAGCCCCTGGTCAAGGAAGAAAAAGAGTCGGGGTTATAGCAGTCCTCAGTAATAAAAATCAACAGGTCATCTGCTGTGGGCTAAACAAGAATCAGGGTTTAGAAGCTGCAACATAGGTAATAGCAGTCCTCATATACACAATCTACACGATCTTTTGGTAAGGAGAAATAAGAAACCTGTTTTACACGGTTCCTCTGTCACAATATCTACATGACATCTTGCTAAGTGCTAAATAAGAATCAGGGATTCCAAACAGGTTTCTGGCGAAAGGGAGTCCTCATATACAGGACACGACACAGCCCCTCTCTAAGGAAGAATAAGGAATCTGTGATACACTAGTCCCCAATCCGAAAAATTCTCAGGGTGTCATGCTATGGGATGATCAAGAATCAGGTCTTCGAACACGTCTCATGATTCAGAGATATTTGGTTTCTGGGTATTTTAAATCAGTCATTTCAGGACGCCAGCAACATTCTGGTCCTCTTGAGAGTTGTAAACGAGAATCTGGTAGTATAAGTCCCTTAGATTCTTCGGGACAACTAAGGGCAGATTCCCGCAACAAAAGTATCTTCCTGCCATATTTGCATGTAACTCTGGTCTTAAGATGAACTTGGCAATCCTTAAATTTCCGTTTGTAGTTTTATTTGGAGAGGGACCGAGGGTTTGGGA
>NW_007143134.1:0-885 GCF_000164805.1 Carlito syrichta | reverse complement strand
CCCTCTTCTGCTATTGAGACTCCTGAGAAAAGCCTGACAAATATTAACAATAATAATAATAATAATTAATAATAATAATAAAGTTGTAGGGTCAATCATTGGGACACCAACCACAGAGGAGTATCAGTCATTGGGCCAACCATGAGAATGGAGGCCCTATCACTGTGGCAGCCACCACAGAGGAAGGCTAGTCACTGAGAAACTCATCTCAGAAGAGAGACACAGGGATGCCCTTTGTGGAGGCTGTGTCACCCATTGTGTAACTGTGTCACCCATTACATAGTCTTGCCAATCAATTGGGCCCCCATCACAGAAGAAGGCTAATCTCTGTGGCACACATCACAGAGTAGAGTCAGTCAGTTGGGCAACCAACAGAGAGGAGGACCAATCATTGTATCACCCATCCGAAAGTAGGACAAGTCACTGAGGCACCCTTCCCAGAGGAGGGCTTATAACTTAGGCACACATTCCAGATTATGGCCAGTAACTGGACACCCATTATGGAGGAGGGCCAATCAGGGGTCACCCATCTCATAGGAGGGCCAATCAATTCGGTATCTAACAAAGAATAATACTAATCCATGTGGCACACATCACAGAGGAGAGCGTCACTGGGGCACCCATCAGAGAGGAGGGCCAGTCACTGGATCACCCATCTCAGAGGAGGACTAGTCACTGGCATACCATCACAAAACAGAATCAATCACTAAGTCACCCACCCCAGAGGATTACCTGTCACTGAGGCATCTCAGAGTGTGGTCAGTTAATGGGGTACCCCTTAGGAGTACAGCAAGTCATTGAGGCATTGAACATATAAGAAGACCATTCACTGAGGCATGCATCAAAGAGGAGGACAAGTTACTGAGGCACTAATCAGAGAGGAGG
>NW_007143133.1:0-770 GCF_000164805.1 Carlito syrichta | reverse complement strand
GGTCAATCCAGCTAGGGGTCCATCGATCTTGTTATTCTTCAAAGAACCAGCTTTTCTTTCACTGATTTTTGTATATCTTTTTCTTCTATGTCCTGGATTTGGAATTTTATTTTAGTGATCTGAATTCTTCTGCTGAAGTTAGGATTTTGGTAGTCTTGCTTTTCCACTTTCTTAGGTGACTTGTTAGGCTGTTAATTTGTCATTCTTCCAATTCTTTCATGTGTGTTTGTAGAGATATGAATTCTCCTCTTATTACACCTTTCATGGTGTCTCAGAGGCTTTGGTTGTTGGGAGCCAGCCACGGAGGCCAACTGAGCTTTAGGGATCGGGGGACTGTTGACCTTGAGACCACTAAAGTGTGTTCAGGAGTTGGTGACCCCATTGCTCTCCCTTTTCTTGGCAATAAAGCCTCCTGTTAGCTCAAGCATGAAAACTCCGAGACTGGGACGAACAGAAGTTAACATTAGAAACTCATTATTCCCATTTTCCCTTGACTGCAGTTTAGATTTCCAGACAGGTCCTGGTTCAAGCCAGGACCACATCAAAGAGCCCTAGTACTGAGAGCCCAGTATAATCTTTGGACAGGGCCACATTATGTAAAACTGGTTTTAGTTATTTTAAGTTTTATTGACTATGTTAGGACAAAGCAAAGGAATAGATAAACTGTTTATCAATAGGAAAGTTATTCATACGTAAATTAAGTAGAATAAAATAAAATATAGATTACAATTGATAGAATGGTATAATATTTATAGAAACTGTAATAATAC
>NW_007143132.1:0-722 GCF_000164805.1 Carlito syrichta | reverse complement strand
GAGCCCAGTATGATCTTTGGACAGGGCTACATTATGTAAAACTGGTTTTAGTTATTTTAAGTTTCATTGACTATGTTAGGACAAAGCAAAGGAATAGATAAACTGTTTATCAATAGGAAAGTTATTCATATGTAAATTAAGTAGAATAAAATAAAATATAGATTACAATTGGTAGAATGGTATAATATTTATAGAAACTGTAATAATACTTCTAAGGGACATTAGTCTAGCATAGGAACTGGAAAGACAAGTTGACTTTGTTCTTTACCATGCTTGAAGAAATATCTGGTGGGTAGGGAATGCTCCTATGCACCTGGTTGTCTGGGAGACATGTGAGTCTGAATGTGCAAAATTTGGAGATAAAAATCCTCTGTTCTTTTCAATAAATGACTTCTGCACTAGACAGAGTCCAGTCTCTTTCTTTCTCCCCCCTTCTCTTTCTTTCTCTTTATTTCTCCAGAATAATCACCGATGCCACCACATCTTTCCAGGGACCCTCAAATCCTACAGTGGCTGGCCCCCAGCAACTGGCGCCCAACGTGGGGCCATTGAAAAGATAAGCTTTTCTCTTATTTCAGGACGGCTAGGATCTTTCCCATGGTGCTGCAGACCCCTCTGTAGAGACAGGTCGAGTAAGTACGAGTAAGTATTGAATTTTTGACACCAGAGCCACCATGGGCCAGAGCATGTCTACGAACATAAAATGTTCATCAGTATTTTAA
>NW_007143131.1:0-4505 GCF_000164805.1 Carlito syrichta | reverse complement strand
CCCGATTGATTCATTCGGAATGCCTCCAGTAATCTGCCAACTAAGATGAGTGACAAAGATCAGGACACTTCATAGGAATGAAGGATGAACAGCAGTTCCTGTCACTAACCAACAGGAGGATCTGTTCTTTCTACTACAGGAGGTTTTGTCTTGGGTAGATCAGGATCTGCAACATCAGCATCGTTACACTGACAGAGAAACCATAACGCGCCAGATGAGAGACCTCTCCTTATGGGATGAAAATCCACGGTCTAGATTGTCTCGAACAAGACGAGCCACACTCAGATGAAGCATTTCTAGCGTTCGTCGTTCGCAACTACCAACCTGGGAACAAATGGAATTATTGGTCAAAAAGTCAGGGAATGTGGTAATATTGCAAAAAACTACCATCAGGCCGGTAATTCTGTTTTTAGCTATGATTGCTCTAGTGATGAGTCAAATAGCTCCAGCCTCTGAAGCTGTGGCTTATAAGACCTACTGGGCTTATATGCCTAACCCTCCAACATTTCAACCTGTCACTAGGGATAATGAGGTTATTAATGTATTTTCTGATTCCTTTCAATTAATGGGAGGACCTACTTTATACTCAAACAAAACACATTATTAATAATAATTTTTCTTATGAAGGACATTCTTGTTTACCTCCCATTTGTTTTTATGATAATTTAGTTCTCAAAAACTATAGAGCCTCTTCTTTAATGTGCACCTTAAAGTCTTTAATCACTAATAGTCCAACCCAAAGTAATAAAGGATATTGGTGGATTGAAATGCTGATGCCTGGAGGAGCCGATCCCAGTATAGCCACAAGAATTTTGCCACCATTTAATATACCCATCTGCTCTCCTAATAATACCGAGAAGGACTGGGTACTCACTCAGCGAGATGTTGGGTATCCAAAGTGGAGAAAGTGTGTTTATGAATCTAAAGTGGACTATCCCATATCTGGCGAAAAACTATATATTAGTGACTGGGATCTAGATTTACGACCCTATTCAACTACTTCCCTAAACCTCCCGCTAGGTGGCATATTAATTGATGGGTACCCCCGATATTATCAACTACTATCGGGAATAAACAAATTGTTCAACCTTACTTGTGGAGGGCCCTAGCTGCCCTAAAATCTCTTGTTTTAACACAATCACATGGGGAAATTTACATTTACAAAATAAGAGCTTGCTTACAATCCCCTTATGTTTTTCTTGTATGGAATGAATATCACACTGTAAGAATTGATCACCACAATAATGTGTATTCTATATCTTGTCAATTGTATTCTCACAAATTGTTTAACTGATGCTAATTATCAAGGTTTTTTTTATTCTTAAACAACCTCCATACTTAATGGTTCCAGTACAATTGTCAACTCACTGGTATGATGAATAGAGTTTACAAACATTGTATGAGTTTAATTCCCTATTGGAAAGACAAAAGAGATTTTTGGCTACTTTAATTTTAGGTATTGCAGCTTTAATTGCTATTGCTACTTCAGTTACAGTATTAGCAATGGCTCTAACTAAAGAAGTTCACACAGCCACGTTTGCTAACCAGCTGTCTAGAAGTGTTTCTATAGTTCTATCTACTCAGGAAATTATTGGTCAGAAGCTGGAAAAGAAGGTTAATGCTTTGGAGGAAGCAGTTTTGGCAGTAAGACAAGAACTTGTGACTTTAAAAATAAGATCGACTCTCCGTTGACATTCTGAGTTTAAATGGATTTGCCTCACTCCTTTGGAGGTAAATAAGTCTGTTCATACTTGGGTCAAAGTGAAAAATCATATTCTTGGAATTTGGAAACATTTGGACCTGAGCATAGACTTAAGTAAATTATTTCAATAAATTCAAGACATGACGGTTGCTAAAAAGCAATTCTGGTCCACTAAATTGACTATTCCTTAATAATAATATTTCATCATTTGTTGACCAAAAATCATTGATGTCTATACTCATCAATGTGGGCATTTGCAGAGCAGTGATTCTTTTGTTGCTGTGTTTACTCCCGTTTATCTTCAGAGTATTAAAGAAGAGTATATCTCAGCTCAATATGGAGTTTCATGGTTTTGTGCTAAAAAATAAAAAAGGGAGAGATGTTGGGTGCCGGCCACGGAGGCCCACTGAACGTTAGGGATCAGGGGGACCATTGACCTCGAGACCACTAGAGTGTGTTCAGGAGTTGTTGACCCCATTGCCTCTCCCTTTTCTTGGCAATAAAGCCTCCTGTTAGCTCAAGCATGAAAACTCCGAGACTGGGACGAACAGAAGTTAACATTAGAAACTCATTGTTCCCATTTCCGCTTGACTGCAGTTTAGACTTCTGGACAGATCCTGGTTCAAGCCAGGACCACATCAAATAGCCTTCGTGCTGAGAGCCCAGCATGATCTTTGGACTGGGTCACATTATGTAAAACTGGTTTAGTTATTTTAAGTTTCATTGACTATGATAGGACAAAGTAAAGGAATAGATAAACTGTTTATCAATAAGAAAGTTATTCATAAGTAAACTAAGTAGAATAAAATAAAATATAGATTACAATTGATAGAATGGTATAATATTTATAGAAACTGTAATAATACTTCTAAGGGACATTAGTCTAGCATAGGAACTGGAAAGACAAGTTGGCTTTGTTCTTTATCATGCTTGAAGAAATATCTGGTGGGTAGGGAACGCCCCCACGCACCTGGTTGTCTGGGAGACATCTGAGTCTGAATGTGCAAAATTTGGAGATAAAAATCCTCTGTACTTTTCAATAAATGGCTCCTGCACTAGACAGAGTCCAGTCTCTTTCTTTCTCCCCCCTTCTCTTTCTTTCTCTTTATTTCTCCAGAATAATCACCGATACCACCACATCTTTCCAGGGACACTCAAATCCTGCAGGGGCTGGCCCCCAGCATTTGGTAAGATGTTTCTTCATTTTGATTTGTCCAGGTATCTTTAATCTCTGTTTTGATTTCATTATTAACCCAGGAGTTGTTTAGCATAATGCTGCTTAGTGTCCATGTCTTGGGTTGGGGAAAAACCTTGTTGGTGTCGATGTATATTTTTATTCCACTGTGGTCTGAGAAGGTGCGTGACAAAATTTCAAACTTTTAAAATTTGCTTATGATTGATTTATGGCCAAGTATGTAGTTCATCTTAGAGTACGTTCCATGCAGTGATGAGTAGAATGTATATTCTGTGATCATTGGATGGAGTGTTCTGTAGGTATAAATTAAGTCCATTTGGTCAAGAGTCACATTGAGGTTTTTGATCTTGTTGCTGATTTTTTGTCCTGATGATCTGTCTAGAGTTATCAATGGGGGAATTGAAGTCCCCAGATATGATAGTGTTACAGTCAATATATTTTTTGAGTTAAAGCAGAATCTGCTTTGTGAAAGTTGGTGCTGCTTTGTTGGGTGCTTATATGTCAAGGATAGATATTTCTTATTGATGGATTGAACCTTTTATCATTATGTAGTGACCTTCTGTATCTTTTTAAATTATTGATAGCTTAAAGGGTATTTAGTCTGAGATTAAGACCATGACTCTTCCTTTTTTGTGTGTTCTGTTCACCCGAAAATTTGTATTCTATCCTCTTACTTTGCATCTATGAGTCTCCTTTCTAGTGAGGTGAGTTTCTTGAAGGCAATACATTTGTTGCCTGGTGATATTTTATCCATTTTGCCATTCTATGTCTTTTCAGTGGTGCATTTAGTCCATTCACATTCAGGCTATTTATTGAAATATGAGAGTTGATCCCTATCATAAGGTTCTTACAGAATTTTTGTTGTTGTTCTTGTTTGTTGTCTTTTTTTGGTTTTGGAGTTCATTCATGTGTGTTTTTAATCTTTTGCCTGTACTCTTGTGAGAACGTTGCTTTTCTATTTTCCTTTTCTTCTGTGTTCATTACTTTCTTAAGTGTCTCTTTAGAGGTGGTCTGGTGGCAGCTTAGGTTTCTAGAGATTGGATATCTGGGAAAGATTTAAATTCTTCCTCACTGATGAAGCTTAGCTTTGCTTGGTAGGTTACACTCAGTTGAAATTATTTATCTTTTAGAACTTTGAAGACAGGGCTCCAAGTTCTCCTAGCCTGGAGGGTTTCTGTAGATAAATCTGCTGCTATTCTAATTGGTCTTCCCTGGATGGTTGTCTGACCTTCTTCTCTTGCTGTATTTAGGATTTTTTCTTTTATAACAAGTTTGTTTAGGTGAATTATTATATGTCTGGGAGTTGTTCTTCTCATTTATTGTCTTGCAGGGTTCTCTGAATCTCTTGTGTTTGAATTTTTGCATCACTGAGGAGAAGAGGGAAGTTTTCTTGAATGATTTCATGGAATGCTTGTTCCAGTATGGCCTCTGACTCTCTCTGCCTCAGGAAGGTCAATTACTCTTAGGTTCAGTCTCTTGAAGCAATCATTCTTCTCTTGACGGTTTTGTTCTGTCTTTTAAAGCTTCTTTTCTATGTTTTTCACAGTTTGGGTTATTTCTGTATATTGGTCTTCAAGATCTGACATTCTTTCTTCTACTTGTCTAATT
>NW_007143130.1:0-687 GCF_000164805.1 Carlito syrichta | reverse complement strand
TTAGAGATAAAGACAATCTGGAGCAGTGACCATAGCACCCACCTGCTGGAGATTCAAGGTAACAACTCCGAAAGGGGAAAAACAGAAGCTTGACAGAAACAGGCCAGATATGACTGGTGAACTGGGCAGTGATGAACTGAGGGGTGATCTCATGTGCCTTTCACAGCAGGCTGGGGGCAACTGACCCCAACTGTGAACAAACTTACCTAGTCTGAAAAGACAGATAGAAATCAGAGCTGAAAGGACATTCGACTTAAATTAAAAGTCTCAGCATATGATTGATTGGTTCTGTTAGTCTACTGACTCGATTCTATTCCTTCTGTTTTGTTCCCCCCTTTTTCTTCTTTTTTCTTTTTTCCCTTCTTTTCTTATCTTCTCTCTGTAAACCATATCTTTGTATAGAGGAATAGCACACCAATAAGGAAGTTGGTAAGCTTATATATTAGCATCATTGTATGTTTTAGGGTTTTTTTGAATGGGAGTTGGTTATTTTGTTGTTGTAGTATATTGTTTTTATATGTTTGAATATTTGTCTCTCTCTCCATTTATTGGTACATTCGTCTGTTTTCCACATTACTCCTCTTTCTCTCCACTTCCCTCTTCCCCCCCACTGTCTGCTCCGTTCTCCTCCCTCTCACAACCTCATTTTATTTCAGGGAATAATCCTACAAGCTGATAGTGAGGTTT
>NW_007143129.1:0-789 GCF_000164805.1 Carlito syrichta | reverse complement strand
CCAGCCTACAAGCCAAATCAAAATTATATTGCCCTGTCTTTTTGTGATACTAGAATTCTTGGAAACTCTAATATTAAAAGAAAAAAAGGAACTTGAGTTGTTCTTCTCCCAAGTAGGGCAGACTGCCTTCTTCTTACTTGTACCTAGTCAATAAACCTTTGGCCTACTTAAAGAAGGAGAAAAATTGGTGGTAAGTCTTTCTATTTCTTGTCCTTGGGGACCCAGACAGTTCTGCCTTCCTACAAGTTCCCCTGATGCCATCCTAAGCCACCTTGTTTCTGTAATCTCCCTTCAGCATAGATTTTTTCCTCAGCTATGGCTTAAGCAAGCTTTCAGTCTGACAATCATTTAAAAAAATTATACATGTGGTTAGAATAGATGACCCCAGTCTTCCATCCTTTCTCCCCAGGAATCCTTGTTGACACCCATGTGAAGGAAGACCCCAGTGAGGAATCAATGATATCTCATCCTTCAGAAAGACATGGGTCAATGGGCCCCATCCAGAGCCCAGTGCACATGCTAGTGAGTTAATTTCCAAGTCTGTTTCCTTACTTGCCTAAAAATGTACTTGCTACAAATTGACTCAGAGTCTAAGTTCACTCTACCCACCCTTCTGGATCCACCGCCACCTGCCTTCCCCAAACAGGGCAGACACACACACACACACCAAGAAGAAGCATCAGCAAGCCACACCCCCAGAATGCGGCAGCTGCACACCCAGCACATGCCAATGGCCTCGGTCCTGTTTCCATTGAGGGCACCTTGGTTCACACAAAAAGGCATTCTTGA
>NW_007143128.1:0-788 GCF_000164805.1 Carlito syrichta | reverse complement strand
CATTTTAAATGGTTGGTGATTAAAAGTATCAGATAATCGGATATTTTATTGCAGAGTACAGCGTATGTCTTAGGTAGAGAAAATACTAGGAGATTCAATCAAAATACTCTTTTAAAATAAAAATTGGGTTAAAATATAAAGGGAAGATGATTACTTTTCACTAGGGATTGCATATCTGTAACATTTAATCAAAATTAACAGGCATAAAATACAGAGTGCACCAAGAAAATTTACACTAATTTTAAGAATGAAAATAACTATTAAATTATGATACTATTTTATTTTCTCAAATTTTTAAGATTAATTTTGCATTCTGCCTTTTGAATAGCACTTACATATACTGAATTTCAAGGTTCAGTTTTCTAAGAATGATATAGATCTGGAATCTCAACAAGTTTCAGTTTAGGCAGAGTAAAACATTCACAATTTATGTGAGAAACACTGTAGTTGTCAATTTTGAAGGCAAAATTATGCCATGTATTCCAAGGTATTAAAAAGAAAAGGAGCTATCATTGGAGTATTATACAATTCTTAAAAAATCAATTCCTGCATAATGAACATTTCTAGGCCCAATCCTGAATTGTAATCATTTTATAGTAAAAAAATAAAAAATAGAATTAACAAATAAAGTCGGCTTCATGAATTACAGCTTTCATTTATTTATTTATTTATTTTAATTTTTAAAAAAATGTGGGCTACAATTAAAAGTTAAATATACAACCATTGATTAAACAGGGTCCCTGGTTGATGAGGTATGCCCTTCACTTCCTTAGCAGTATCCCTCCACT
>NW_007143127.1:0-1207 GCF_000164805.1 Carlito syrichta | reverse complement strand
GTGTACAAAAATGCAGATGCCCAGATGTTTCCTAGGGATGTGGAATCCATGGATCCTGGTTATATATTAATAAATTGTATGAAATATTTGGCAACTGCAAAACCCTCGGGCCCTCTCCAAATAATGTACAAATTGAAATTTAAGGATTACCAAGTTCATGTTAAGACAAAAGTTACATCCAAATACGTCAAGATGGTACTTTTGTCCGGTTAACTGACCTTTATTGTTCCGAGGAACCTAAGGGACTTGTACTACCAGATAACCGATTACAACTCTCAAGAGGACTAGAATGTTGCTGGAGTCCTGAAATGACTGATTCATAATAGCCACAAGCCAAATAGTTCAGAAACATGAAATGAGCTCGAAACTTTGATTCTTGCTTATACTGCTGGAAGACACCCTGAGTATTTTTCTGATAGTGGACTAGTGTATCACAGATTCCTTATTCTTCATTACCGAGGGACTGTTTAATGTCCTGTATATGAGGACTCCCAATCCCCAGAATACTGTTTGGAAAACCTGATTCTTGTTTTGTCATTAGCAAGATGTCATGTAGATATTGTGATGGAGGATCCGTGTAAAAGAGGTTTCTTAGTACTCCTTAGCTAGAGATCATGTAGATTCTGCATATGAGCACTGCTATTACCTATGTTCCAGCTTCTAAACCGTCATTCTTGTTTAGCCCACAGCAAATGGTCTGTTGACTTGTAGGGTTGTGGACTACTATAACGCCTATTCTTTTTCTTCCTTGGCAAGGGTCTGTGTATTTTCCTGTATATTAGGACTCTCATTAGATACATCCTGCTTCGAAACTCTGGTTGTTTTAGAACTTTGCAAGATACTCTGTAGATTTTTGGGATTGAGGACTCGTGTAACCCAGATTCCTTATTTTTTGTAGCAAAAGGTCATGTAGTTGCCTGTAAATAAGGACTCCATTTTCCAGATTCATGCACAAAAACACCATGATTCGTGTTTAACCCATAACAAGATGACCTTAAGCTTTTTTGGGATTGAGGACTCGAGTAACCCAGATTCCTTATTCTTACTTAGCAATAGGTAGTAAAGTTTCTTGTATGTGAGGACTCCCATTACCCAGATTCCTATTTAAAAATCTGATTCGTGGTTACCACTTAGGAAGACGGCCTGTAATTTTGGGACTGAGGACACATATAAGGAAGATTCCTTGCACTTAGTTACCAATATGACG
>NW_007143126.1:0-804 GCF_000164805.1 Carlito syrichta | reverse complement strand
ACGAGCACGAAGCCCAGATTCTTGTTCATCCTCTAGCAAGACACCTTGAGAATTTTTCGGATTGGGGACTACTGTATCACAGATTCCTTATTCATCCTTAGTGCGCGGCCGTGTAATGTCCTGTATATGAGGAATCCCTTTCCCGAGAATCCTTTTTGGAAACCCATGTAGATATTGGGATGGAGGAACCGTGTGAAACAGGTTTCTTATTTCTCCTTAGCAAGAGATCGTGTAGATTCTGTATATGATGACTGCTAATACCTATGTTGCAGGTTCTAAACCCTGATACTTGTTTAGCCCACAGGAGATGGTCTGTTGATTTTTAGGCCTGAGGACTGCTATAACCCCGATTCTTTTTCTTCCTTGGCAAGGGGCCATGTATTTTCCTGTATATTAGGACTCTCATTACATAGATGCTGCTTCGAAGCTATGATTCTTTTTAGCCCTTTCCAAGATGTCCTGCAGATTTTTGTGATTGGGTACTCGTGTAACCCAGATTCCTTATTCTTTCTTAGCATAAGATCATGTAGTTTCCTGTATATAAGGACTCCATTTCCCCAGATTCATGCTAAAAGCACCTGATTCGTGTTTAGCCAATAAGAAGACGGACTGAAGTTTTTTAGTGATAGAGGACATGAGTAAGGCAGATTACTTATTCTTACTTATCAAGAGGCAGTGAAGTTTCCTGTATGTGAGGACTCCCATTACCCATATTCCTACTTCAAAAACATGAATGGTGGTTACCACTTAGGAAGACAGTCTGTAGTTTTTGGGATTGAGGACTCATGTCAACTAGATTCCTTA
>NW_007143125.1:0-446 GCF_000164805.1 Carlito syrichta | reverse complement strand
GAGGCAGTGAAGTTTCCTGTATGTGAGGACTCCCATTACCCATATTCCTACTTCAAAAACATGAATGGTGGTTACCACTTAGGAAGACAGTCTGTAGTTTTTGGGATTGAGGACTCATGTCAACTAGATTCCTTAAACTTCCTAAGGAATATGATGTGTAGGTTCCTGTATATGATGATTCCCATTACCCAGGTTTCTGCTTCACTCTGCTGGATGCCGAGACAGTTACTGTTGACCGAAAATTCCTGTTCTTTGAATATCTAGAGAAAGACTCCCATAATGTTCTTTGGAAACTCGAATCCTAGATTCTTGGTTGCCCTTCACAAGACTCTCCCTAAAATGTGGAATCTTCAAAACACATCCCAATTCCGACCTGCCTGCCCACAAGAATTTTCTGTAGTTTGAGGTCCCCTGAATCAAGGGATTTTGTACCAATATGCCTTTTG
>NW_007143124.1:0-761 GCF_000164805.1 Carlito syrichta | reverse complement strand
GGCTGGCGAGTGAGCAACTAGTTCGCTCACCGGTTGGCAGGTGAGTGAGCAGACTAGTTAGCTCAACTGATGGAAAGTAAACAAGGTCCCTAGTTAGCTGACCAGCTTGCTGACTTGCTAGCCCACTAGTTAGCTAAGAAACAAGCTGATT
Organism: Carlito syrichta; assembly: GCF_000164805.1. Classification (NCBI taxonomy): domain Eukaryota; kingdom Metazoa; phylum Chordata; class Mammalia; order Primates; family Tarsiidae; genus Carlito; species Carlito syrichta. Next base: position 610 of record NW_007143124.1, on the reverse strand, counting down.
TGCTAGCTGACTTACCTAGATAGCTGAGTAGCTAGCTGGCTATGTGACTGACATAACTAGTTAGCAAACAAGCTATTTAAATGTCTATCTAACTGACTTAACTAGATATGTAACTGGCTAGTTAGCTGGCTTGTTGACTTAACTATCTAGCTGATTAGTTAGCTGACTAGGTAGCGGACTTAAATAGCTAGCTGACAAGCAACCTGACTACTTAGCTGACAATTAGCTAGCAGAATAGTTAGCTGACTTGCTAGCTGACTTGACTAACTAGCTGGCTAGCTAGCTTACTTTACTAGTTGACTAGCTAGTTGGCTTGCTAGCTGGCTAGGCAGCTGACTTAACTAGCTAACTACCTGGTTGGCTAGACGTCTAGCCAGCTGGCTTAACAAGCTAGCTACCTGGCTGACTGGTTGGTTAGGCAGCCGCCTAGCTGGCTAGAGGGCTGGCCAGAGGGCTAGCTTGCTGAATTAAATAACCAGCCATCAGACTGTACAGTATGAAAGCCAGCTGTCTTAACTAGCCAGCCACCCTGCTGGTCAGCAAGCTAGCCAGCCAGCTTAACTAGATAGCCACCTAACTGACCATCCTGCTAACCAGCTGTCTTAATTTG
>NW_007143123.1:0-817 GCF_000164805.1 Carlito syrichta | reverse complement strand
TACTACCTAGCCAGCCAACTGGCTAGACATCTGACTTAACTAGTTCACTTAATCAGGTAGCCAGTTGTCTAACAGTCTGACTTAATAACCTCGCTACCTAGTCAGCTGGATAGCCAGCTGATTTAACTAGCTAGCTACCTACATAACCTACTGTCTTGCCAACTGTCTTAACTACCTAGCTACCTAGCTAACCAGCTTGCTAGTAAGCTGACTTAACAAGGTTACTTAAGGAGCTAGCTAACTGGCTAGCCAGATGACTTAATTAGCTAGCTACACAGCTAGACAGCTGTCTAGCCAGCTGAGTTAAATCTCTGTCTTAACTAGCTAGGAAGCTGACTTAACTAGCTGAATTAACCAGCTAGCCACCTAGCTAGCCTGCTGTATTAACTAGCTGGCTCAACTAGATAGCTACATAGCTAGATATCTAGCTAGCCAGCTGAATTACCTAGCTGACTTAACTATCTAGCTAGCTGATGTAACTAGCTGACTTATATAACTAGCATCCTAGCTAGTCAGCTGATTTAACTAGCTGAAATAACTACCTAGCCAGATGAATAGCTATCTGACTTGACTAGCTTTTTAGCTAGCTAATCAGCTGAATACCCAACTGACTTAATGAGCTGTCTTAACTAGCTAGCCAACTGGTTGACAGCTGACTTAACTAGCTGACTTAAACAGCTAGTCAGCTGCCTAGCCAGCTGACTTAACTAGCTGGCTCCCTATTTAAACAGTTGACTAGCCAGCTGATTTACCTAGCTGACTTAAGCTAGCAAGCTGGGTAGCCAGCTCATTTAACTAACTAGCTACCTACTTAGCC
>NW_007143122.1:0-353 GCF_000164805.1 Carlito syrichta | reverse complement strand
GTGTCTAACTAGATAAACCGGTTGGCTAGCCATATGGCCATCTAGTTAAGTCAGCTAGTTAAGTCATCTAGATAGCAGACTGGCTAGCTAGGTGGCTGGCAAGGTAAGCCAGCTGGTTAGCAGGCTGGTCAGTTAGGTAGTCAGCTGTTTAAGCCAGCTGGCTAGCCAACTGACCAGCAGGGTGGCTGGCTTGTTAATCCGACTGGCAATCCGACTGTGTAGTCATTCGGCTGACTTTTTAAGCCAGCTGGCCATCTGGTCAGCCTGCTAGCTAGTTAAGACAGCTGGCTAGCTGACTTGCCAACCAGGTAGCAAGTTATTTATGTCAGCTGGATAGCCAACTAGCCAGTCAA
>NW_007143121.1:0-313 GCF_000164805.1 Carlito syrichta | reverse complement strand
GCTGGCTAGCTGACTTGCCAACCAAGTAGCAAGTTATTTATGTCAGCTGGATAGCCAACTAGCCAGTCAACTAACTAGTCAGCTAGTTAAATCAGCTATCTAGCGTTAGCTAGTTAACTCAGCTAGAAATTCAGCTATCTTTTAAGCTACCTTTTTAAATCAGCTAGCTAGTCAGCTTGCAAGTCAGCTAGCTAGTTAAGTCAGCTAGCAAGTAAGCTAGCTATTCAGCTAGATAATTAAGTCAGCTAGCCAGCTTACTACCCTGTTAACAAGCTAATTAACTCAGCTAGTTAGATAGCTAGATAGCTTGTTT
>NW_007143120.1:0-1168 GCF_000164805.1 Carlito syrichta | reverse complement strand
TCAACTTGCAAGTCAGCTAGCTAGTTAAGTCAGCTAGCAAGTAAGCTAGCTATTCAGCTAGATAGTTAAGTCAGCTAGCCAACTTACTACCCTGTTAACAAGCTAATTAACTCAGCTAGTTAGATAGCTAGATAGCTTGTTTGCTAGCTAGTTATGTCAGCTAGATGAACAGCTAGATAGTCAGCTAGCTAGTTAAGTCAGCTAGCAAATCAGCTGGTTACTTAGCTAACTAGTCAGCTAGCAACTCAGCTGCCTGGTCAGCTAACTAGTGGGATCGCTTGCATTCCATCAGGTCAGCTAACTAGTCACCTCACTCATCTGCCATCTGTCAGCAAACTTGTCGGCTTGCTCGCCAGCCAACAGGTCAACTAACTTGTCACCTCGCTCACAGGCCAACAGATCAGCTAACTAGTAGCTTCCTCACCAGACGAAAAGTTAAGTAAGCTCACTGGTTAGCTCACTTGCCATTCAACTTGTTAAGACAACTCATCATTAAGACAGCTCACTTGTAGGCCGACTAGTTAACTCGGTTCACCAGTCGGCTCAATTGCCATTCGACTAGTTAAGTCTTCTGTGCTGTTGGCTCACTCGCCAGCCAACTAAATTCAGCTGACCAGTCAGCTCCCTTGCCGGCCGATTAGTTAAGTCAGCTGACAGGTCAGCTCACTTGCTGGCCGACTAGTTAAATCAGCTGAAAAATCGGCTCACTTGCCAGCCGACTAGTTAAATCAGCTGACAATTGGGCTCACCCAAAGGCCGACTAATTAAGTCAGCTCAAATGTCAGCTCACTTGCAGTCCGACTATTTAAGTCTGCTAACTGGTCAACCTACTAGCTGGCTAACTAGTTTAGTCAGCTAGCCAATTGACTGAATAGTCGGCCAACTTTTCAGCTGATAATTTAGATTAGCTAACTAGTAAACCTACTAGTTAGGCCAGCTAAATCATTGACCACCTAGTCGGCTGAATAGGTAGTTCAGAAAACTAGCATGCCAACTAGTTTACTGAGCTAACAAGTGGACCAACTCGTCAGTCAACTATTTGACCCAGGTATCTAGTTGGCCGACAAATCAGGCAACATGTTAAGCCAGTCAACAAGTCAGCCGTGTTGTCAGCCAATGTGTTAAACCAGCTAACTAATCGTCCGACTCATCAGCCAACAAGTTAAGT
>NW_007143119.1:0-614 GCF_000164805.1 Carlito syrichta | reverse complement strand
TTCCAGCCACCCTCTCCTGAGTCCCAGGTCATCAGATTGGAATGGACCTCATGGTGGGGTCCTGAGAGGGGTATGAAGTCTCAGCGCGGGTGCTCACGCCTGTCCTCTCAGCGTTCTGGGAAGTCAAGTTAAGAGGATGTCCTGAGCCGCCTTGTTGGAGACCAGCCCAGGCACCTTGTGCAGACCTCAACTCTAAAAGTAGCCAAAAAAATGAACCAAGCTTGGTGTCACATACTTTTCATTATGGTCATTCAGGACGCTGTGGCGCGAGGATCACCAGAGCACAGTTGGTGGAGGCCGCAGTGGCTGAGAGTGTTCCCCTGTTCTCTGGGCTGTGCAACAGGGGGACTCCAACTCAGATTAATAATAGCAACCGTGACCACAGCCACACACACAGGCTGGTCTAAGAGGCTCAACCTGGCATTGCAGCCCTTCAAAGTCCCAGGTGAGTGGATGACCTGAGCTTGTGGGATTAACACCAGTCTGGGACACATGGTGAGACTTCAACTTGGCCATCATAAATAAATCCAAACATTAGCTAGGCGTGGTGGCACAGGCCTGTGGTTTTAGCCTCTCAGGGGGCTGAGGAGTGAGGATTGCCTGAGCCCCACAGA
>NW_007143118.1:0-2977 GCF_000164805.1 Carlito syrichta | reverse complement strand
CCCCTGAGCCTACATGACCGCAGCCCCTTTGTTTTTTTCCTCTGGGGCAGAAAGGGGAGCCCCATCGTGTCCAGCCACAGCCTGCTCTTCGCACACTGGGGATGTGGACAGACAGGCAAACCCCATGTTCTGCTGTGTGAGGTCAGGTCTGAGGGACGCACTGGCAGTGGCCCTTGAGATGAGGCAAAACGGTCCCACAGGGGATGAGTTGGGGCCCTTGTCCCCTTCCGCTGTCTCCGCTCTCAGTGCACGTGCCACCCCATGGCCAGCTGCTCATCAGAAGCCCCAGGACAGTTCCCCAGGAGGCAGAGGGTGTTCTGTGTGGACCCCGGCTTCTGGGTAGGCTGCGGGGCTCAGGCTCGCATCCACCATGCTGCAGCCTGGCCCAGCTCCTGACCCCTGGAGCCAGGGTGTTGGAGAGGGGAATGGGCTTGTGAAAGCGCCTTCCCAGCCCATGGGTGGAGAGGCCCCAGGGAGTCGGCAGCTCTCTCAGAACGGGGCTGGGGGGCACCACGCTTGGCTTGAGGGATGTGTGAGCCTCTGGTCCCTCCCCTCACCCTCTCCGGCCAGGTGAGCCACGCATCCAGTCGGTGAACATTCAGCACCCACCCCTCACCTGGGTCAAGCCACTCTGTCTCTCCCTGGCATTGCTCGACACTACCTCCCTGCTGGTCACCTGGCTGCTGGTTGACTCTGGCTGGCCAGGGTGAGGGGAACCCCGAGTGTCCTCAGCCACGGCGAGCACCGAGGTCCCTCCATGGTCGCGCCCTGCATGACCTGGCCCACGGCCTCTCAGGCCCCATGTCTCTCCGCCCCCTCCTGCTGGCCCCACTCCAGCCACACTGGTCATCTTGTTCCTTCACTGTGGCGAGCAGACATTTACCCCAGGTCCTTTGCACAGAGGACCCTTCACTGTCCTGGTCTTTGTCTCAGACCTCTGCCTGTCTGTCTTTGACATGGCTCTCAGGTCAGAGCTCTAGACTACCTGTTGAGAGTGGGCTTCCCTGCCAGTTCTGCCCCCAACTCACCTTGCTGCCCAGTGCATGCTTCCCACGAACCTGCCCTCAGTGCCCAGCCCACAGCAGCTCCTAGGAATTCCATGCAGTGGGCCTTGTCTCTCCCATGGAGGTGGCTGAGCCCAGTCCATGTCCCTGTCCTCCAGGTGTGTGTGATCGAGCCCAGCAGCATGGAGTTCACCCCACGTCAGGTGGAGGCGTGCGTGGGCCAGACCCTGGAGCTGCCTTGGCGGATCAGCGGTCTCATGCCTGACGGGGCTGCGGAGATGGTCACCCCTAGCGACTGCTCCCACCTTGACTTGACGGTGGAGGTGGAGAACCAGGGCGTGTTCCAGCCACTCCCAGGTAAGGCAGCACTGCTGGGTAGAACCAGACAGGCAGACACGGATCGCCCCGATGCCCAGCTTGAGGACTTGAGGCAGCAGAGGTTCCACGCCATCAGCAGCGGCATTTGTCTCCTTGTCCACCGTCAGCTCCAGTCTGGTCTGGCTTTTGTCTTGTCCAGATGACTGGCTTCTGAGACTGTTTCCACATCTCTGAGCTGAGTGTCATCTAATTAGAATTGCACATCAAAGGGCCTGTTTCAGTGCCTGGAATGTAGCTGGTGCTCAGAATGTGTTGTTGATGGGGGTTTGGGCTAGCTATGGAGGCGAGGCACCCATGACACGCAAGGCCAAACCGCCTGAGCACCTTTTTTCTTCCTCCTCTGTGGGGTTTTGGTGGTGATATCCACGGTGACTCTGGCAGCATGCAAGAGTTTATCGCGTGGCAACCCTGCCAGGCGTAGGGAAAGCATTTTGCATACCTGACCTCCCGGAGACCTTGAAACACTGTGGAAGGAACTGATGCTGGGGTCCTTGTCAGATGAAGAAGCTGAGGCTGTGCCACTGTCCAAGGTCACTGATAGTCTGGCCTGAAGGTCTGGGTGTGCCTCGCAATGACCTGGTGCTTCATCATCTGCGAGACAGGCCGGGAGCGTTGGCCCAGACGGGCAGGGTTTCCGCTTTGATGTGCAACGAAGGCGGCCAAAGGCCTGGGGAACTATTGAATAAGTCAGTGTTGAGTAAGATTCCAGCAGGGCATTGAAAGGAACAGGGGTAGATAGCGTTTGGTGGAAGGATGCCTGGGACAGGACCCGACGCCGGCTGCTCTATGGTGCTTGTACACAAGGTGACCCGCGATGCCAGGACCTGAGAATCTGGAGGGCTTTGGAGGCCCTTCGGCACCCCCGAAGGTGTTTGGCCAGAAGAGTGGTGTGGCGCTGGGAGGGTTTAGGAAGCTCGGTTGGCAGAAGTTTTTGTAGGACGGCCTGTGGTGCCAAGTGGTTTTACAAGCTGCTGTATCTGTGATTGCATGCAGAGCAGTTAGAGGTTGAAGTTGCAGAGGAGAGGTCAGTGTCTGAAATCCCTGTGCAAACCACGTCCAGGAGAAACCAAGCTTAGGAAAGAAATCTGCCGAGTTCTCCACAGGGTCACCGTTTGGGATGGAGGATCGCACTGCACAGGGGCGAGGCCTGTGGGCAGCCAGAGATGAGCTGTCCCGGCATCTCCCCCTGCATCCATCCTGGAGGGAGGTCTGCAGAGCGCAGCCCACGCTTTGGGTCAGGTCCCAGGGAATAGCAGGGCTTGAATTCCACATGGTTGGTCTGAGCCACTTCCTCCACCCACTGTGGGCTCTGTGACGTCAGGGGTGCTGTCAACCTCCCTGGGCCTTGGGTTCTCCATCGACAAAAAGAGATGACAGCCCCTCCTTATTCCGATGGTTGCACATGAATATCCCTCCGCACTGTGCAGGGACGTTTCTCAAGGAGTTTCAGTCCCGGACACAGCAGTCAAGATAGAAATTCTCTAGTGCCAAAATCTTCCTGAGAAAGTGCTTTACACCTCTGCTGGTGTGGAGCGTAAGTGGCAGTGTCTGGGGTGTGTAGAGCCTAGGTTGTGTGAGAAAGATGTGTCTTAGGC
>NW_007143117.1:0-741 GCF_000164805.1 Carlito syrichta | reverse complement strand
GGTTCCTCGAGACAACTAAGACCAGATTCCAGCACATAAAGGATCATATTGCCATATTTGGATGAAACTCTTGGTCTCAAATGAAACTTGTAATTCTCAGACTTCCATTTGTCCTCTTATTTTGAGAGGGGCCGAGGGTTTTGCAGTTGCCAAATGTTTAGTAAGTATTTTTAAAGGTAACCAAGAATCAAGACTTCCCCCTCCCTAGGAAACTTTTGGGAACCTGTCTTTTTGTATACAGAGTTATACACATCGACAGGGAAAATCAAGGCATCTTGCTGAGAACAAAAAGGGAATCCGGGTTCTTGGAGTTCTCATTCACCGAAGTCTATAAGGCCTATTGATTAGTCTTAATCAGGAATCTGGACTTCTAGGTCTCCATATTGTTAGGGTGTGTTGTACAAGGGAACCAGGAATCTTGGATTCTAATTGCCCAGGAAACTTCTGGGGGTCTTCCAATTGATATCCAAATGACATGAATTCTATATCACCACGAAATATCTCAGTGTCTTGCTGAGAATGAAGCAGTAATCTGGATAATGGGAGTCCTCATTTACACGAAACTTCATGACTCTTGCGAAGGATGCATAAGGAATCTGGGCTACATGGGTCCAAAATACCGAAATATACACTGCAACTTGCTAAGGGCTAAACAAGATCAGGGCTTCGAGCACCCCTCATGCTTTAGAGCTATTTCTTATGTGGATATTATGAATCAATCGTTCCTGGACTCCAGCAACA
>NW_007143116.1:0-923 GCF_000164805.1 Carlito syrichta | reverse complement strand
GGGGTCCTCAATCGTCAAAATCTATATGGCCTCTTCATAAGGTTTAATGAGGAATCTGGGCTTATAGGTCCTTCCATTTTTCAGAGCTACTTGCTACTTGGATACCTAAAATCTCTTATTACAGATCCAAGCGATTCCAGTCCTTTCGATAGGTGTAATTTAGGATGTGAACCTACAATTTCGTTTCTTTCTTATCAACATCTTCAGCCATAATCCAGTTCCCCAGGTATCAGCTGGCATTTTGCGACAAAATCCCTCGCTTCAGGTTACCTCAAAATACCGAAATTCCCTGTGGTCAGGCTGGTGGAAATTGGGATATTGGGTCTAGAATATTACACATTTTTAGAAACTACTACTAGAATTTTAGATAGATATTCATAACTTGGGATTAGGTATTCCCAAATATGTAGGGCGTATTCTTAAAGGTGATACAGCAATCTTGCATTCCAGGTCCCTTCTGACCTTTTGGGTTTATGATTATTGGAATATAAGAATTTGTACTTCCACGTCGCCAGGTAACTTCCAGGCAGTCTTAGTGAGAACAAAAAGAATCTGGATTACAGGACGCCAATCCAAGAATTCTACATGGACACCTTATAATGGGTAATCTGGAATCTGGGATTCTTCAGGGCTACAGGCCTCTTGGATATGACAATTTTTTCATTATAGATTCTCAGCAACCTTCTGGTTTTCTTGATAGATGTAATCGAGAATGTGTACCCTAAAGTCCGTTCGGTTCCTTGGGACAACAAAGGGCAGATTCCAGGACCCAAAGAATCTTATCACCATAATTGTATGTAACTATTGCCTTATGATGGACCTTGTAATCCTAAAACTTCTGTTTGTCCTTCTATTCCGATAGGGGCCTGGTGTTTTGAGGTTGCCAAATATTTATTACGTACTGTTAAGGGTAACCAGGATCA
>NW_007143115.1:0-375 GCF_000164805.1 Carlito syrichta | reverse complement strand
TCTACATCACCATGAAATATCTTGGTGTCTTGCTCAGAATGAAGCAGTAATCTGGGTAACGGGAGTCCTCATATACAGGAAATTTCATGACTCTTGCGAAGGATAAATAAGGCATCTGGGCTACATGGTTCCTCAATACCGAAAATATACAGCGCATCTTGCTAAGGACTAAACAGGATCAGGGCTTCGAGCACCCCTCATGTTTTTTTGGGGGAAAGGGTTTGAGTCTCACTCTGTCGCCCAGACTGGAGTGCAGTGGCCGCTCCCGGCCAAAGTAGCCTAGCCTGCTAGGCTCTGGTGATCCTTCCGCCTCAGCCTTCCAAGTAGCCGAAATTACAAGCATGCGCTACAACACCCGGCTGATTTTATTTTTGA
>NW_007143114.1:0-834 GCF_000164805.1 Carlito syrichta | reverse complement strand
TCTAAACAGGATCAGGGCTTCGAGCACCCCTCATGTTTTTTTGGGGGAAAGGGTTTGAGTCTCACTCTGTCGCCCAGACTGGAGTGCAGTGGCCGCTCCCGGCCAAAGTAGCCTAGCCTGCTAGGCTCTGGTGATCCTTCCGCCTCAGCCTTCCAAGTAGCCGAAATTACAAGCATGCGCTACAACACCCGGCTGATTTTATTTTTGATTTATTGTAGAGATGAGTTCTCTCTGCCAGGCAGGTCTCGAACCGGCGGGCTCAGGCAATCCCCTCACCTCAGCCTCTCAAAGGCACAGGATTACAAGCTGAGCCACCGAGCCCGGCTCACTCCTCATGTTTTAGAGCTATTTGTTATGTAGATATTATGAATCAATCATTCCTGGACTCCAGCAATACTCTTGTACTCTTGATAGTTGTGAACGAGAATCTAGCACTACAAGTCCATTGAGATACTTGGAACCTCTGATTCCGGAAACAGGAGACTAGAAATTTCCTCGGATTTTTGTATATAAGCCCTGACCTCAGTGTTACCTCATACTCCAGAAACTTCAGTGGTTACGCTGTTCATTATTAGGTCTTTGGGTTTAGGTGTTCAATATTCTTTAGGAGATATTTTTGGGAGGGAACCAGGAATCTTAGATTCCACATCCCCAGCCATATTCTTGTCATCTTTCTATGGGTATACCAGAGTTTGGTCTTCCAGGCCAACAGGAAACATCTCGACGTTTTGCTTAGAAGGAAATAGGAATATGGGTCACTGTGTCCCTTGAAAGTATCTACACGCTTTACTAAAGAGGACCCAGGAAACTCGGTTTCCATGTAACTTGCAAACC
>NW_007143113.1:0-765 GCF_000164805.1 Carlito syrichta | reverse complement strand
TTACACATTTTTACGATGTCTTGTTAAGGGGAACCTGGAAGGTTGGATTACAGTTCCCAGGTACTCTATGGGAGTCTTTCTATTGATATCCAAACAACTGGATTCTATGTTCACCAGGAAATATCTCGCATATTTCTGAGAATTAAGGAGGAATTTGAGAATCGGGAATCCTCATATAAGGGAAACTATATGACCTCTTACTACGGAAGAATAAGGAATCTGTGTTACACAAATCCACATATTCCAAAAACCTACAGGAAGTCTTATTTAGGGAGAAAAAGTATCAGGGATTTGAAGCACGAATCTGGGAAATGGGAGCCCTCATATACAGGAATTTTCACAACCTCTGGCTAAGGATGAACAACAAATCTGGGTGACACATGTCCTCGACCCAAAACATCTTCAGTGCATATTTCTAAGGGATAAACAATTATCAGGGTTTTGAAGCAGGACTCTCGGTAATGGGAGTCTTCATATACAGGAAACTACACAGCCTCTACCTAAGAAAGCATAAGGAATATGGTGTTCCCAAGACCTCAATGCCAAAAATCTACTGGGCATCTTGCTAAGGGCTAAACAAGAATCAGAATTTCAAAGCAAGAATCTGGGAAATGGGAGTCTTCATATACAGGAAACTACATGGGCTCTTGCGAAGGGAGAATAATGAATCTGGGTTGCAAGAGTCCTCAATTCCAAAAATGTTCAGGCGTCTTGGTGAGGCTTACAAGACTCAGATTCGACGTCCTATATTTTTCAGAGCTGGAA
>NW_007143112.1:0-1079 GCF_000164805.1 Carlito syrichta | reverse complement strand
TTTCATTCTTCCTATTTAATATAATACTGGAGTCCTAGACAGATAATTAGGCAAAAGAAAGAAATTAAGGGTATCCAAAAACAAAAAGAGAAAAGTAAATTATCTCTCTTTACAGATGATAGGATTCTATACCTAGAAAGCTCTAGCAGGTATGTCAAAAAATTCCTTGCAATGATAAATTCCACAAAGTCTCAGGATATAAAATCAACATGTAAAATTAGCTGCACTTCTACTCACCAGTAACAGACAGGCTGAGAACCAAGTAAAAACACACTCCTGTTCACAATAGCCACACAAAAAATAAGACACCTAGGCACTCATTTCACCAAAGAGGTAAAAGAGTTTTACTATGATACCTACAAAACACTGCTCAAATAAATAAAAAATGACACAAATTGAAGAACACCCCATACTTAGACACTGGAAGAATCAATATTGTTAAGATGTCCATTCCACTCAAGGTAATCAACAGATTCTGTGCAATCCCTAACAAACAGCCAGCATCATTTCTCACAGACCTAGAAAAGACAATACAGAAATTCGTATGGAAGCAATAAAGAGCCTGATTAGAAGAAGCAACTCTCAGCAAAAAGAACAAAGCTGGAGTAATTGTACTCTCAAATTTTTAATTTACTACAAGACTAAATTAAATAATACAGCATGGTACTGGTACACATATAGACCAATAGAATGTGACAGAGAAGGTGGTAGTGAAACCATAGACACTAAACCAACTTGTGTTTGACAAAGTGAACAAAAACACACACTGGGGAAAGAAAATCACATATTGCGAATGGTGCTGGAAAAACTGGATAACCACATGTAGAACAATAAAATGGGACTCCTACCTATCACCAAATAGAGAAATTAACTCACATTGAATTGAATCACACAAGTGTGAAATATTAAATATATTAAGCATAGATAAACACAGTTTACCAACCAAATAAATCAACCACAACGCCTAGAACACAAATCAACCTCTTAATAGAGATATCTCAGAAACAAACCTTGACATGTCAATAATTAACTTAAACTTGAATGAACTAATGTGTACTGAAAGAGGTACAGACTGGAAA
>NW_007143111.1:0-778 GCF_000164805.1 Carlito syrichta | reverse complement strand
CATCATTTCTCACAGACCTAGAAAAGACAATACAGAAATTCGTATGGAAGCAATAAAGAACCTGATTAGAAGAAGCAACTCTCAGCAAAAAGAACAAAGCTGGAGTAATTGTACTCTCAAATTTTTAATTTACTACAAGACTAAATTAAATAATACAGCATGGTACTGGTACACATATAGACCAATAGAATGTGACAGAGAAGGTGGTAGTGAAACCATAGACACTAAACCAACTTGTGTTTGACAAAGTGAACAAAAACACACACTGGGGAAAGAAAATCACATATTGCGAATGGTGCTGGAAAAACTGGATAACCACATGTAGAACAATAAAATGGGACTCCTACCTGTCACCAAATAGAGAAATTAACTCACATTGAATTGAATCACACAAGTGTGAAATATTAAATATATTAAGCATAGATAAACACAGTTTACCAACCAAATAAATCAACCACAACGCCTAGAACACAAATCAACCTCTTAATAGAGATATCTCAGAAACAAACCTTGACATGTCAATAATTAACTTAAACTTGAATGAACTAAATGTGTACTGAAAGAGGCACAGACTGGAAAATTGGATATAAAAGTATGGTCATTCTTCTGACTACAGGAAATTAATCTCAACAAATGACATCTGAAGGCTCCAGGCAAAGAGCTGGAATAAAATCTTTGGGGGGGGAGGAGAAGACAAGAGTAGCTATTCTTGTATTAGATGAAGCTATCATTAAGCAATAAAAGAACAGTGAACATCTCTCCAATGATAAATAGAACA
>NW_007143110.1:0-755 GCF_000164805.1 Carlito syrichta | reverse complement strand
CTCTCAGCAAAAAGAACAAAGCTGGAGTCATTGTACTCTCAAATTTTAAATTTACTACAAGATTAAATTAAATAATACAGCATGGTACTGGTACACATATAGACCAATAGAATGTAACAGAGAAGTTGGTAGTGAAACCATAGACACTAAACCAACTTGTGTTTGACAAAGTGAACAAAAACACACACTGGGGAAAGAAAATCACATATTGTGAATGGTGCTGGAAAAACTGAATAATCACATGTAGAACAATAAAATGGGACTCCTACCTATCACCAAATAGAGAAATTAACTCACATTGAATCGAATCACACAACTGTGAAATATTCAATATATTAAGCATAGATAGACACAGTTTACCAACCACATAAATCAATCACAACGCCTAGAACACAAATCAACCTCTTAATAGAGATATCTCAGAAACAAACCTTGACATGTCAATAATTAACTTAAACTTGAATGAACTAAATGTGTACTGAAAGAGGCACAGACTGGAAAATTGGATATAAAAGTGTGGTCATTCTTCTGACTACAGGAAATTAATCTCAACAAATGACATCTGAAGGCTCCAGGCAAAGAGCTGGAATAATATCTTCGGGAGGGGGAGGAGAAGACAAGAGTAGCTATTCTTGTATTAGATGAACTATCCTTAAAGCAATAAAAGAACAGTGAACATCTCTCCCAATGATAAATAGAAACAATCTACCAGCAATAATATCCATCTTGAATGTATATGCACCCAGCAAAGTAAC
>NW_007143109.1:0-834 GCF_000164805.1 Carlito syrichta | reverse complement strand
TTTGGGGGGGGGAGGAGAAGACAAGAGTAGCTATTCTTGTATTAGATGAAGCTATCATTAAAGCAATAAAAGAACAGTGAACATCTCTCCAATGATAAATAGAACAATCTACCAGCAATAATAACCATCTTGAACGTAACGCACCCAGCAAAGGAACACTCACATTTATCAAATAATTGCTAACTTATCTAGGAGAGGACATAGACAGGTATGCAATTATAGAGATTTTAATTCCTTGGGAACAGCCCTAAACAGATCATCTAGGCAAAATACTAACGAAGAAATCCAGAAACTTAATGCAACACTCAACCAATTAGTTGTAAAAGATATCTACAGAACACTTCATTCAACTACCACATCACATACATTATTTCCATCAGCACATGGAACATGCTTCAAGATTATTAATATTATTAGACATAAATCAAATGTGAACAAATTTCAGAAGTTCAAAATCATAGCAAGCATCTTCTTAGACCACAGCAAAACAGAAATAAACATCATCACCATCAGGAAGCACCCAAAACACACAAATCAAGGAAACTAAACAACATATTTCTAAATGACTTTTGTGATAACAAAGAAATCAATCCAGAAATAAAAAGAACTCCAGAAACAAAATAAAGCAAAGACATAATATTCCAAAACCTTTGGGATACTCTAAAATTCATGCTGAGAGGGAAGTTTATAGCATTGCATGCACATATCAAGAAGATACAGAGGTGTCAAGTAAACAGTCGAACATAACACCTCAAAAAGTCAGAAGACAGAGTATCCAATCCCCAAATCAGCAGAACAATGAAAGCCATCAAATAAATGCATAGCTAAATGAAA
>NW_007143108.1:0-835 GCF_000164805.1 Carlito syrichta | reverse complement strand
CTATCATTAAAGCAATAAAAGAACAGTGAACATCTCTCCAATGATAAATAGAACAATCTACCAGCAATAATAACCATCTTGAATGTAATGCACCCAGCAAAGGAACACTCACATTTATCAAATAATTGCTAACTTATCTAGGAGAGGACATAGACAGGTATACAATTATAGATAGAGATTTTAATTCCTTGGGAACAGCCCTAAACAGATCATCTAGGCAAAATACTAACGAAGAAATCCAGAAACTTAATGCAACACTCAACCAATTAGTTGTAAAAGATATCTACAGAACACTTCATTCAACAACCACATCACATACATTATTTCCATCAGCACATGGAACATGCTTCAAGATTATTAATATTATTAGACATAAATCAAATGTGAACAAATTTCAGAAGTTCAAAATCATACCAAGCATCTTCTTAGACCACAGCAAAACAGAAATAAACATCATCACCATCAGGAAGCACCCAAAACACACAAATCAAGGAAACTAAACAACATATTTCTAAATGACTTTTGTGATAACAAAGAAATCAATCCAGAAATAAAAAGAACTCCAGAAACAAAATAAAGCAAAGACATAATATTCCAAAACCTTTGGGATACTCTAAAATTCATGCTGAGAGGGAAGTTTATAGCATTGCATGCACATATCAAGAAGATACAGAGGTGTCAAGTAAACAGTCAAACATAACACCTCAAAAAGTCAGAAAGACAAGAGTATCCAATCCCCAAATCAGCAGAACAATGAAAGTCATCAAAATAAAGCATAGCTAAATGAAATACAGACAAATCATAGACAGACTGAACAAAATTATACGCTTTCTTT
>NW_007143107.1:0-717 GCF_000164805.1 Carlito syrichta | reverse complement strand
TTCCCCAAAGCAAGCAAACTTGTGTATTTTTAATTCTACATTTGATAAAGATGTAGCTAGTCATGAAAAAGTAAGATTAGAAAAAGGATGTATCATCTAATGGTAATAAACTGAGGAGACTTTGCAAGACCTGTCCAGATTCTTCTTGGTGTCTCTGTATTTTCAGAGACAGGGACGTTTCTTTTCTCCATGGATAGAGAGGGCACCTCTGGAATAAAAGTCTAATGACCTGATGCAAGGGGAAAATGAGAATGACCTTCCAACTTCTGTCATTTTCTCAAGTACTAAAGCATCATATTTTGGGATAGTATGCCTAGAACCTTACCACTGGAATAACCTCAAAAGCTGTTGGACTCAAGCTATTTGGCCACTCAGGGGTTCAAAGGCACATGTCTTGTGTAACAGACAGAGTCCAGAGGTAGCTGTAATGCCTTTTTCAACCTGCCCTAGCAAGTCACACAGTACTTTTTTTTGTCGAGCTAGTCACAAAGACCTACTCAGTTTCAAGGGGAAGAGACACAGACTCCACCTCTTGACAGGAGAGGAAAGATTCTGAGAAAGCTTATGGGGTTAGAAATGGTATCACAGCCATATTTGTAAAATTCAATCTGCCACATCTGCCTAAGAATATTTGTGGAGGAGGCAAGACACCAAAAGTGTTCTATAAGGACAGAGAGGGTGGATCTAAGGTGAGAGTATACAAAAAAAAGTAAAATG
>NW_007143106.1:0-843 GCF_000164805.1 Carlito syrichta | reverse complement strand
AACTTGTGTATTTTAATTCTACATTTGATAACGATGTAGCTAGTCATGAAAAAGTAAGATTAGAAAAAGGATGTATCATCTAATGGTAATAAACTGAGGAGACTTTGCAAGACCTGTCCAGATTCTTCTTGGTGTCTCTGTATTTTCAGAGACAGGGGTGTTTTTTTTCTCCATGGATAGAGAGGGCACCTCTGGAATAAAAGTCTAATGACCTGATGCAAGGGGAAAGTGAGAATGACCTTCCAACTTCTGTCATTTTCTCAAGTACTAAAGCACCATATTTTGGAATAGTATGCCAGAACCTTACCACTGGAATAACCTCAAAAGCTGTTGGACTCAAGCTATATGGCCACTCAGGGGCTCAAAGGCACATGCCTTGTGTAAGAGACAGAGTCCACAGGTAGCTGTAATGCCTTTTTCCACCTGCCCTAGCAAGTCACAGAGTACTTTTTTTTTGTCGAGCTAGTCACAAAGACCTACTCAGTTTCAAGGGGAAGAGACACAGACTCCACCTCTTGACAGGAGAGGAAAGATTCTGAGAAAGCTTATGGGGTTAGAAATGGTATCACAGACATATTTGTAAAATTCAATCTGCCACATCTTCCTAAGAATATTTGTGGAGGAGGCAAGACACCAAAAGTGTTCTATAAGGACAGAGAGGGTGGATCTAAGGTGAGAGTATACAAAAAAAAGTAAAATGGAGACAGATCTGTGTTCAATAAAAGAAGGTGTTTTCAAGGTGTTGGATTCTCTTAAGGTGGAATGAATTTTCTGTCACTGAAGTACTAAGCAGGAGTTTTCAGACCGTTCCTGGGGGTTGATAGAGTGAGGTATCTGATCCTT
>NW_007143105.1:0-763 GCF_000164805.1 Carlito syrichta | reverse complement strand
AACTGAGGAGACTTTGAAAGACCTGTCCAGATTCTTCTTGGTGTCTCTGTATTTTCAGAGACAGGGGTGTTTCTTTTCTCCATGGATAGAGAGGGCACCTCTGGAATAAAAGTCTAATGACCTGATGCAAGGGGAAAGTGAGAATGACCTTCCAACTTCTGTCATTTTCTCAAGTACTAAAGCACCATATTTTGGGATAGTATGCCAGAACCTTACCACTGGAATAACCTCAAAAGCTGTTGGACTCAAGCTATATGGCCACTCAGGGGCTCAAAGGCACATGCCTTGTGTAAGAGACAGAGTCCACAGGTAGCTGTAATGCCTTTTTCCACCTGCCCTAGCAAGTCACACAGTACTTTTTTTTTTGTCGAGCTAGTCACAAAGACCTACTCAGTTTCAAGGGGAAGAGACACAGACTCCACCTCTTGACAGGAGAGGAAAGATTCTGAGAAAGCTTATGGGGTTAGAAATGGTATCACAGACATATTTGTAAAATTCAATCTGCCACATCTGCCTAAGAATATTTGTGGAGGAGGCAAGACACCAAAAGTGTTCTATAAGGACAGAGAGGGTGGATCTAAGGTGAGAGTATACAAAAAAAAGTAAAATGGAGACAGATCTGTGTTCAATAAAAGAATGTGTTTTCAAGGTGTTGGATTCTCTTAAGGTGGAATGAATTTTCTGTCACTGAAGTACTAAGCAGGAGTTTTCAGACATTCCTGGTGTTGATAGAGTGGAGGTATCTGATCCTTCCAACAAACTG
>NW_007143104.1:0-857 GCF_000164805.1 Carlito syrichta | reverse complement strand
GAGACTTTGAAGACCTGTCCAGATTCTTCTTGGTGTCTCTGTATTTTCAGAGACAGGGGTGTTTCTTTTCTCCATGGATAGAGAGGGCACCTCTGGAATAAAAGTCTAATGACCTGATGCAAGGGGAAAGTGAGAATGACCTTCCAACTTCTGTCATTTTCTCAAGTACTAAAGCACCATATTTTGGAATAGTATGCCAGAACCTTACCACTGGAATAACCTCAAAAGCTGTTGGACTCAAGCTATATGGCCACTCAGGGGCTCAAAGGCACATGCCTTGTGTAAGAGACAGAGTCCACAGGTAGCTGTAATGCCTTTTTCCACCTGCCCTAGCAAGTCACACAGTACTTTTTTTTTGTCGAGCTAGTCACAAAGACCTACTCAGTTTCAAGGGGAAGAGACACAGACTCCACCTCTTGACAGGAGAGGAAAGATTCTGAGAAAGCTTATGGGGTTAGAAATGGTATCACAGACATATTTGTAAAATTCAATCTGCCACATCTGCCTAAGAATATTTGTGGAGGAGGCAAGACACCAAAAGTGTTCTATAAGGACAGAGAGGGTGGATCTAAGGTGAGAGTATACAAAAAAAAGTAAAATGGAGACAGATCTGTGTTCAATAAAAGAAGGTGTTTTCAAGGTGTTGGATTCTCTTAAGGTGGAATGAATTTTCTGTCACTGAAGTACTAAGCAGGAGTTTTCAGAACATTCCTGGGGGTTGATAGAGTGAGGTATCTGATCCTTCCAACAAACTGTGTCCAGGACTAATCCACTAAAGGTGACAGTCTTGGGGATAGCAATTGGAGCATGAAGTCATCACGAGAAATAGAAAGGTCAGAGGACTGGGCAAAGTTGAA
>NW_007143103.1:0-825 GCF_000164805.1 Carlito syrichta | reverse complement strand
GTTGCCTTAGAGATAATCTAAACCAGTCTCCAATCTTACATATGAGAAAACTGGTGCTATAGAAGAAACAGACATAACTTCTGGCCATTTCTTTCTATGATAGAGCATTTCTCCAATATACACATTGTAAAATAAGTGAAGAAATAGAATTTAGACTTGCAGGATTTTCCATGCCATCTGGAATGATTGTTATACCACTTTGCCACCCTTCCAGTCTGCCCTGGTGGCAGGGAAGAAACCCCATCTGTCAGGAATTCTATGCTCTGGTCCTGGCTCAGCTCTATCCTCACTAGCTCTGAACCCTTCTCTCAGGTCCCTTCCTGTCTTTTTGTTTTTATGAGGCACACTAGAAGAGTGCAAAGCATGTAGGGGATGCTAAAGAACTGTTTGATGAATGAATAAATGCACTTAAATTCTAAAATTTCAGGCTTCTCTGAACAGCAATAAGAAAAAAACAGAAAACCCTTTTGAACAGAAAACCCTTCATCTATCTGAGTATAGACATATCCAAATTCCTGGGTTTTTGTTAGGATAAATGAACAGCAATTTTGCTAGAAACAATTTCAAAAAAGCAATTAGCTTAAGGGCATCATGGTGTCCCAGAGATGTTCAGTCCTGTCATTCATTTTAGGAAGATGAACACTTCACTTTTATTCACTGGATATTCAAGACCCCTGGAGACAGCTTTATAAATTGACCTCCCTTTAAGCTTTCTAGACACTTACTTCTCAAAATAGTGGCCCAAGGGATCAGCAGCATCAGACTCAACTTCACATAGGAGTTTGTTAGCACTGCAGGAGTTCAGTCCCATCCAGATCCACTGAG
>NW_007143102.1:0-729 GCF_000164805.1 Carlito syrichta | reverse complement strand
TAAAATAAGTGAAGAAATAGAATTTAGATTTGCAGGATTTGCATGCCATCTGGAATGATTGTTAAACACTTTGCCAGCGTTCCAGCCTACCTTGATGGCAGGGAAGAAACCCCATCTGTCAGGAATTCTATGCTCTGGTCCTGGCTCAGCTCTATCCTCACTAGCTCTGAACCCTTCTCTCAGGTCCCTTCCTGTCTCTTTGTTTTTATGAGGCACACTAGAAGAGTGCAAAGCATGTAGGGGATGCTAAAGAACTGTTTGATGAATGAATAAATGCACTTAAATTCTAAAATTTCAGGCTTCTCTGAACAGCAATAAGAAAAAAAACAGAAAACCCTTTTGAACAGAAAACCCTTCATCTATCTGAGTATGGACATATCCAAATTCCTGGGTTTTTGTTAGGATAAATGAACAGCAATTTTGCTAGAAACAATTTCAAAAAAGCAATTAGCTTAAGGGCATCATGGTGTCCCAGAAATGTTCAGTCCTGTCATTCATTTTAGGAAGATGAACACTTCACTTTTATTCACTGGATAGTCAAGACCCCTGGATATAGCTTTATAAATTGACCTCCCTTTAAGCTTTCTAGACACTTACTTCTCAAAATAGTGGCCCAAGGATCAGCAGCATCAGCCTCAACTTCACATGGGAGTTTGTTAGCACTGCGGAAGTTCAGTCCCACCCAGATCCACTGAGTTTGAATCTGCATTTTCACAAAGGCTTTAGGTA
>NW_007143101.1:0-784 GCF_000164805.1 Carlito syrichta | reverse complement strand
TCCTCATCTCATCAAGGATGAAAAAATTAAAACACAAGAGATTCAGAGAACCCCTGCAAGACAACAAATGAGAAGATCAACTCCCAGACACATAATAATTCACCTAAACAAAGTAACTATAAAAGAAAAAACCCTAAAGGCAGCAAGAGAAAAAGGCCAGACTATCTACCAGGGAAAACCAATTAGAATAGCAGCAGATTTATCCACAGAAACCCTTCAGGCCAGGAGAAACCGGAGCCCTATATTAAAAGTTCTAAAAGAGAAACAATTTCAACCAAGAATAACCTACCCAGCCAAACTAAGCTTCATTAGTGAGGGAGAATTGAAATCTTTTCCAGATATCCAATCCCTAAGAACCTACACTGCCACCTGACCACCTCTACAAGAAACACTTAAGAAAGTACTGAACACAGAAGAAAAAGAAAAAAGAAAAACAACATTCTTCACAAGAGCACAGGCAAAAGATTAAAAACACACATGAACCAAATCCAAAACCCAAAGAAAGACAACAAACAAATAGAAACAACTTTGTAAGAACCTTATATTAGCCTAAATGTGAATGGACTAAATGCACCACTAAAAGACATAGAATGGCAAAATGGATAAAATATCATCAGGCAACAATCTACTGCCTTCAAGTGATCCACCACACTAGAAAGGACACCCACAGACTCAAAGTAAGAGGATGGGAAGCAAACTTTCAGGCGAACGGAATGAAAAAGAAAGGAGGAGTAGTGATCTTAATTTCAGACAAATACCCTTCAAGCTATTAAAAATCAAAAAA
>NW_007143100.1:0-4341 GCF_000164805.1 Carlito syrichta | reverse complement strand
AACAAATAAACAAACAGATAAGTAATTCTAGTAATTTATCTTATACATTTCAACATACATAATCATTTAATCTATAAATAATGACATCTTCATTACTTCTGTTTTCATATATATTTCATTTTTATATTTTTTGCCTTGTTTTACTAACAAGAATCTTTAGGATAACAGACTTCTTTTAGCTTTTATCACTTTGAAAGAAAAAACTTTCAAAATTTCACCAGTAGGATTTTTTTAGATACCCTTTATAAATATATGTCTTACTTTACCAAATGCTTTTATAAGATCCACTGATATAATTTTTATGTTTTGTTATATAGTAAAGTATATTATCTTGTCACTAATGTATTTTTAATAACTTTACTGAGATATAACAGGCCAACCATAAAATTCACCCATCTAAAGTGTACATTTCAATAGTTTTTAGCATATTTATAGAATGGTGCAACCATTGCCATAATATAATTTATAACATTTTTATCTCCCCCCAAAGAAACCTCACTTCCATCAGCATTCACTCCTCATGCTCACCCGTCCAGCCCTCAACAGTCACTATTCTACTTTCTGTCTCTATGGAATTTCCAATTCTGGCCATTTCACATAAATAGAATCATACAATATGCTGGTTGCTATGACTGGCTTCTTTAATTTAGCATAATTTTTTGAAGTTCACCCAAGTTATAGCATGTATCAGTGCTTTGTTCATTTTATTTTACAAGCATAACACATTTTATTTACACATTCATTAGCTGATTGGCACTAGTTGATTGGCATTTCAGTTGTCATCACTTTTTGATAGAAGCATCAGAAACTGATCCCTTTCAGGACTCTGATATACAGGAATACTACTTAATGTCTGTACATTTTTAAGCCATCACACTAAGCAATTTTCTCAGTGGGTTTCTTAATTTGAATATCAGTTATTTTCTTTCTATCATATTTTTCTGAGTGTTCTGAGGTGTTTTTTTTTTCTTTGCTTTCCTCTTTTTATTTTTCATGGCTCTGTCAGACTGACCAATTTCTCCTGGTCTTTTCTTTCCTCTACGCCTTTCCTTACTGATCTGAATGCTGTATTTTATATTCCTCTGGGTGTGTGAACAGTTACCTGTAAGCCACATAGCCAAATTATTCTAATAAATTCTACCACATTTCTTTCCTTTTCCCAATCCTGACAACACAGCATATCTGAACTGCCCAACAACAGAAACATCTTGTTTTAGTTAAATTTCAAGTATTGTTTTTTAAAACACTCAAAAACTAATTATGACAGTCTATATTTCATTATCAGACTGTGAAATACTCTTTCCTATGGAAGTTAAGAACTTCATATATATGTTTCTTCCTTTTTACATAAGGACTGTAGTCCTAAATTTCAAAAAGAAAAAGATCTATCAGGCAATTCTCACCTCAAGTTATAGGCTCCTTTAAGTACATGCACCAGTCATGAAACCTAATACAAAACAAAGCTTCAAAGTTGAGCAGAATTTCTATCAATATCAAAGTTTGGGCACATGAATGCTCTGAGACAAATGTTTCACTAGGCATTTTTAGGCATGCAATATAATATAGTTAATGCTTATACAGGGCTTACTTAGTGCCAGCTACTGCTCCATAGTTCTAAGAAATACATACATATATAACATAATCTTTACAACAAACCTATAAAATATGTACTAATATTATATCATTCCCATTACAAAGATGAAAAACTCCGCAAAGAGTTTAAGTAAATTGCTCAAGGTCACTTAGTTTGTAAACGAAAAATGGAATTTAAACCTAGGCAATGTGGTTCCCAAAATCTATGTTCTTTTTTATTTTTTTTTGACTTTTTTTATTTTAAAGATGTGGGGTACATACAAATGTTCATTATGCAGGTATCCTTGTTAATGAGATGTGCCGCCCCTTGCCCAGCAGAATCCCACTACTGTCAATCTCGCTTCCCGCGACCCCTGGCAGCTTACCACTATTGCCAATCCTTTTCTTATAGTATTACAATAATTGTTCGATGTCCCCTTAGAGTGAGAATATGTGATACTCAGTTCTTTATTTCTGTGATAGATCACTTAGTATTATAGATTCTAAGTCCATCCAGGTTGCTGTGAAGTTCATGATTTTGTCCTTCTTTATGACTGCATAATATTCCATCGTGTATATGCACCACATTTTTAAATCTAGTCCTCTTTCAATGCAAAGCATGGTTGGTTCTATGTTTTCCCTATTGTCAACAATGCTGCAGTAAACATACGTGTGCAGGTATCTCATTCATAGAGTGATTTGAGTTCCTTTGGGTATATTCCCGGTAGGGGAATTGGAGGGCTGTATGGAAGGCCAATTGTTAGACCTTTTAGGAATTGCCACATTGTTTTCCATAGACTTTGTATTAGCTTACAGTCACACCAACAGTGTAGAAGTGTTCCCTTTCCCCTCATTGTCTCCAGCATCTGTTGTTTTTAGAGTTATTGATGATGGCTATCCTGACTGGAGTTAGGTGATATCTCAGTGTAGTTTTAACTTACATTTCTTTTATGAGTAGTGAAGCTGAGCATTTTTTAATGTGTCTGTTGACTGCTTATATGTCTTCTTTCGAGAAGTGTCTATTCTTATCTTTTGCCCAATTTGTAATGGGACTGTTTGCTTTTTTTCTTTTCGGCACATTTGAGTTCCTTGTAGATCTTAGATGTTAGGCCTTTGTCAGCAAACAAAGCACGAGGCATCACCCTCCCAGACTTTAAACTTTATTATAAAGCTGCAATATTCAAAACAGCCTGGTTTGGTACAGGAACAGGCATATAGACCAATGGCACAGGACAGAGATTCCAGAAGCAAAACCTCAATTTCTCAGCCAAATCATATTCGACCAAGCCTCCACCACCAACCACCGAGTAGAGGAAAACCTAGTCAGTAAATGATGCTGGGAAAACTGGCTGACCACATGCAGAAGATTAAAACAAGACTCCTACCTATCACCATCCACAAAAATCAACTCTAAATGAATCAAAGACCTAAACATAAAACCCCAAACTATAAGAACCTTAGAAAATGCAGGAGATACCTTTATGGAAATTGGAACTGGCAACGAATTTCTGATCAAAACCCCAAGTGCCCCTGCCATAAGAGATAAGATAGACAAGTAGGACCTCATCAAACTGACAAGCTTCTGCAAAGCCAAAGAAACCATCAAGAGAACAAGGAGACAGCCAACACACTGGAAAAAAATATTTGCCAACTGTATGTCTGACAAAAATTCATGTTCTTAATTGGTCCTCTGGCACATTACCCTAAGGAATGATATAAAAAAATCTATGCCCTCCCATAACTTACTTCAATCATTAGCAGTATATGTTTGAAACAAGAATGCATGAATATTATTAATAG
Source organism: Carlito syrichta (assembly GCF_000164805.1). Classification (NCBI taxonomy): domain Eukaryota; kingdom Metazoa; phylum Chordata; class Mammalia; order Primates; family Tarsiidae; genus Carlito; species Carlito syrichta. Next base: position 969 of record NW_007143100.1, on the reverse strand, counting down.
TATTTCTCTTAATGGCTTGTAATAGCTAACTGAAACAGAAGCTGTCATCAGGGAGCCAGGGCCAAACTTAAGAAGCATTTAATTTCAAACCTTGGGATTGAGCATTGCACTGCATTAGGAATGTCCTTGTTAAGATCTTTAATTGTAAATTGAAATTTAATGTTTTATTTGGAAATTCCTTTTTTAGACCTTCAAATATCACATTGCCTCAAAATACAGCTATTATAATTAAAAAGCAGTAAAAATAAATGCCCTAGATTTTGACGAGCTTATTTATAACAAATTGCAAGAATAATAAAAATCTAGGTCTATGTCTACCTACAACTGCTCATGGATCATGCATACATTACTTCAATTTGATTACCTGAATATTCCCCATCACAGGTAATGATCCTCCCTGAAGGATAACTCCTTATTTCCAGTCAAATGTTCACATGCCCCACACTGATGAAATGGGACTTTATGTGGTAACAAAGCCAAGTTAATGGCAGTGCTGAGTAGGAGACCTAAGTACTCAACCCTTACTCCAGCTTGCTTGACAAACTTATTCTCCAAACACTAATGTGAATTTCAACTCTGACTCAGCCACCTTTGTGGGGGGTTTCCAAGGACATCATTTTCCCGATTCTTTCTGCTCCAGGAATCCATTCAGCTGTCTGAAGGCATCTCAATCTTATAGTGTCAGCTCAAGTGAAGCCCAGGGAGATCCAACACTGGCAAAGAAGATGAGAATCTTGAGAAAACACACACTTGAGCTGTAACAGGCAATGAGCAAAAGGAGAAGGTTCAGCTATATGGAGCAATCTTCATCTGAGAGGCTGTAACTTTATTTATGTATGTGTATATTTTCTATTCTTTAGCCTTCCAATTTAAAACAGATAGCACTGTTTCCAGTCAGTGTGCTTGGAAAAAAACTCATGCAATGATTTTAAATGATTTCAAATATATATAATACTCTAAAATATTCAA
>NW_007143099.1:0-907 GCF_000164805.1 Carlito syrichta | reverse complement strand
TCAGCTATATGGAGCAATCTTCATCTGAGAGGCTGTAACTTTATTTATGTATGTGTATATTTTCTATTCTTTAGCCTTCCAATTTAAAACAGATAGCACTGTTTCCAGTCAGTGTGCTTGAAGAAAAACTCATGCAATGATTTTAAATGATTTCAAATATATATAATACTCTAAAATATTCAATGAAATTTATTTCCTTTCTTGCAGAATAATGTCTCTACATACAATAGGATATTGCAGATTCACTTTGCTGCATACTTGGCACAATTGTGAATATTCATATTACTCAACAAGCCATTTATTAGAGGTTCCATAAAAACACTTTTTAATCTCCTACACAATAGCATAAGTCCTAAATCTTTTACATAAATTCACTAACGTATTTCAATAGAGTCATTATCCTTAAGTGAATATGTTTAGAATATATATAAGATATTTATGTATTAAACTTGGTAGATTCTGATTGCCTTTATTTTGATGGTGAGCTATGAATCTTCTGCATTTAAGAGAAATGTGTTTTCCCAAAGCTAGAAATATTTTTAAAAACATATTGAAAATGAAGTCTTATTTCCCTGGTCCATTCTAGTATACAGTACTTTGCAAAATAAATAGTCCAAAGTGGTTTGAGCATAATAATAATTGCTTTAAAACTGCCCAAAGGTTAGGCCTGGCATTGCAGATTTTGTCTAAAAGGCAAGTGTTATGGTCCTGTTAATGTCTAAAACACTGTGTGTAATGGAAATGCCAATTTCACATAGATATTTGAATGAAATATTGCAAATAAATTTTCCAGTTGATGTGCAGCTTCTCCTATGAAATTCAGCAACTGCTATTTGCCAACAGATTTTCAAAATATATATAAACAACATAAACAATTATGTCTACAACTGAAACTACTGCTGAATTC
>NW_007143098.1:0-642 GCF_000164805.1 Carlito syrichta | reverse complement strand
TAGCTGGAATTACAGGCATGAGCTACCATGCCTGGCTGATTTTTTGATTTATTGTAGAGATGAGGTCTCGCTGCCCAGGCGAGTCTTGAACCCACGGACTCAGACAATCCATTCACCTCAGCCTCCCAAAGGTGCAGGATTACAGGCTGAGCCACCGAGCCCGGCCTCAAGATATTTCTGATGTTTGTCAATTGTTTTTTAACTCAGAATAGATTCATTTGTATTTTTTTAATGGCTTGTTAAGTTTTATTTCATTGTTTGTTTTCCAATGTGCAGTGAAAGTCTTTTTGTTTTTCAAGTCTTGACAAATGCATAGTCTTGCCAAATGTATAATCTTGCCATCACCACAATGTCAAGACAAAAAGCAGTTCCAGCCAGGCATAGTGGCTCATGCCTGTCATTCCAGCACTTTGAGAGGTGGAGGTGTGAGGATTGCCTGAGCCCAGGGGTTTGAGGCCAACCTGAGCACCATGGTGAGATGTTGCCCATAAATCAAAAAATTAGCTGAGTATGGTGATGCTTTCCTGTAGTCCCAGATACTTGGAAGACTGAGGAGAGAGGATCACCTGAGCCCAGCAGGTTGAGGCTGCGGTGGCCAGGAGTGTACCCCTGCCCTCCAGCCTGGGCAACAGAGTGAGACTC
>NW_007143097.1:0-864 GCF_000164805.1 Carlito syrichta | reverse complement strand
GAGGAGAGAGGATCACCTGAGTCCCAGCAGGTCGAGGCTGCGGTGGCCAGGAGTGTACCCCTGCCCTCCAGCCTGGGCAACAGAGTGAGACTCTGACTTACTTCCCAGACTCCCCCCTCCTGTTTCTTGGCAACCTCTGCCTACTCCAGGCCCCAGCACCTGCAGACCTTATCTCCCTCCCAAAATCTGTGCCTTCCCCATCTCATGCAGTGTGTAACCTGATGAGCTGTGCTTCTCTCTGAGAGCCCTGAGCATCTGAACTTCAGGGTTGTTCCTTTTGTTGTGGAAGTCCACAAGGGAGCTGTGTGTACCCAATAAGCAGAAAGCCAGATACGAGTGCATTAGTGCTCAGGAGCAGAGGAAGGAATGCTTGACCTGGACAGAGTGTGAGGGCATGAGAGCCAAACTCAGATCCCACCTGCTTTTGAACATAACCGAGGGCTTTCATGGGTGAGACAGGTGTGCTGGAGGTGAGCATTGCCGCCCGTGTCCCCCGGTAGATTAAAGGTCTGGACGCATCATGGAGGGCTGCGGGACCCAAGGATGACAGAGGGTGGGATCTGGGGACCCCAAGGGTCATTGTTCTTGGAAAGAAAAGCAGGCTCATTCATCTTTGGGGCACCCCAGGGGACATGAAGATAATTGTTAGTGAACAGCCTCTGCTGAAATAATAACCTGCAGGTAACCATGCGTGGAAGGGAGAAAAGAATGGAGAGAAAGGGTGAAGCCAACACCTTACAGTTTTATGATACAGGCTAAGTTACCCTTCTCTGCAGGAATTCAGATGGGTCCCTTCAGGGTGGGGCAACTATGAATCAATCTGCTGCCAGCACTCAGACAAGTTTTCGTGTGAACACAAACCTT
>NW_007143096.1:2410-3177 GCF_000164805.1 Carlito syrichta | reverse complement strand
GGCAGAGGTGGAGGGATCACTGGAGTGGCTGTGAGCATGCCACTGCCATCCAGCCTGGCCAACAGAGTGAGACTCTGACTCAAAAAAATAAAAGTGCTGTCTATGAACCAGAACACTGAATCTATCAGCACACTGGGCTTGGACTTCCCATCCCCCAGAACTGTAGAAAATCAGAGTTTGTTGTTTAAATCCCTATTCTATGGCATGCTGTGACAGCAGTCTGAATAGGCTACAACACACCCCTAGTGAATGAGATGAATGAATACATGAATGAAATACTGGCCAACCATGAAGATAAATGAACTATACTTTGACATGGAAAACCATGAGTTTACCTCACAATTACTGTGTAAGTGAAGGAAGCATTATGTATTTTATCGGGAGGTGCTGTATGACCCCATTTATTCAGAGAGTGCCAAAAAAAATAGATCCTTTAAAAATTTTTTTTTTTAATTTTAATTTAAAAACGTGGAGCACAATTCAGGGTTAGATACATGTGTGGGCATCATGTGGTCAAGTGTGGGTACCCTTATTGATGTTATGACACATTTTAAGTAAGGAAAAGAAAACTGTTTAACATTGTAATACTGCCAGGCACAGTGGCTCACACCTGTCATCCCAGTACACTGTGAGACCAACGCAAGAGGATGGCCTGAGCTCAGGGTTTCAAGACCAGCCTGGGCAACTTGGTGAGGCCTCCTCTCTACAATAAATCAAAAATCAGCCAGGTGTGGTAGCGCACGCCTGTAATTCCAGCTACTCAGAAG
>NW_007143096.1:0-874 GCF_000164805.1 Carlito syrichta | reverse complement strand
CAAGAGAGACTCACTGTCTTGCTCAGGCTGGTCTCAAACTCCTGGCCTCAAGTGATCCCCACCTTGGCCTCCCAAAGTGCTGAGATTTCAGGCCTAAGCCATCATGCTCAGTCAAACTTTTAAAAGAAGACCTAGGAGAAATCGTTGTTGTCCCTGGAGTAGGCAAGAGCTTAGTTATGATAACATGACTGAGAAAGAGAAAAACATTGATATATTGGGCCTCATCAAAAGTTAAAACTTTTCCTCTTTGAAAGACAAACTGTAAAGGAAATGAAAAGGCAAGCCACACACTGGGAGAAAATACTTCCAAATCACATATCTGATTTGTGTCTAGAATACTCGAAACAAATAATCTCAAAACTCAGCAGTAAGAAAACAAATGACAGTTGGGCATGGTGATTCAAGCCTGTCATCCCAGGACTTTGGAGGCCAAGGTGAGAGAATTGTCTGAGCCCAGAGTTTCAAGCCCTGCGGAGTTCCAGGCTCTGCTGAGCAGGGTCTGAGGTGGGGGAAGGGAATGAGAAAGGAAAGACAAAGAACAGCAGCGGGATTGGGAGGCCTCTCTCCCAGGTAGCTCCTCTTATATAGGACAAAGCCACACAAGGGAGGGTGAAGCCACACAAGCAGGATATATGTTAATATCTGAATTAAATCACACAAGCAGGGCAAGTATCAATCACTAAACTATGCATATATTAACGTCTGTGCTATGCAAGGGAATCACTTAGGATAAGTACTTTCATGCAGACTTGGTGCAGTTTAGCTATCCATAGAAATGCAACCAAAAGATCTGGGGAGACAAAGGAAATGTAGGCTTTGTTCCTTGAACACAAGCCAAGAAACATAAGGACCTTGTCAGCTTATGCTCTGGTTC
>NW_007143095.1:0-835 GCF_000164805.1 Carlito syrichta | reverse complement strand
CCAGTTCACTCACCTCAGCTTCCCAAATGTGTGGAATTACAGGCTGAGCCACTGAGCCCGGCTAAAATAGTAGCTTTGAATATCTTATCCAGCCTCTCTCACATCCATCGTTTTGCTTGATTTCATTTTATTGGTTGTCAAATAAGAGCTCCTAACTCACATGCAGTCAGGCTCATCTTTTTCTGGAGACTAGCTGATATGCTTAGAAAAGTCTTTCTGCCTTCTCCCCACCTCCACCCCATCAAGAAATCAGGATAACTACCTGTGACTTTCCTTGAACATTTTTACTATTTTGCCTTTAATGCTTAAATCTTTTTTTTTTTTTTTTTGAGTTGGAGTCTCACTCTGTTGCCCAGACTGGAGTGCAGTGGCCGCTCCCGGCCACCGCAGCCTCGACCTGCTGGGCTCCGGTGATCCTTCTGCCTCAGGCTTCCAAGTAGCCGGAATTACAGGCATGCACTACCACGCCCGGCTGATTTTTTGATTTATTGTAGAGATGAGGTCTCGCTGCCCAGGCGGGTCTCGAACCTGTGGGCTCAGGCAATCCACTCACCTCAGCCTCCCAAAGGCATGGGATTACAGGCTGAGCCACCAAGCCCGGCTCTAATGCTTAAATCTTTAATGCATCTAAAATTTATTTTGTTTTGAGAAGTGGGTTAGAGAATTTAACTATATATTTTTTTAAATTGCTGGGTATCACAACACCATTTCATTATTAGTATTTCACTTTTTTATTTTTATTTTTTGAGTTGGAGTCTCACTCTGTCACCCAGATTGGAGTGCAGTTGCCGCTCGTGACCACTTCGGCCTCGACCTGCTGGACTCCAGCGATCCC
>NW_007143094.1:0-814 GCF_000164805.1 Carlito syrichta | reverse complement strand
CCTCTCTCACATCCATCGTTTTGCTTGATTTCATTTTATTGGTTGTCAAATAAGAGCTCCTAACTCACATGCAGTCAGGCTCATCTTTTTCTGGAGACTAGCTGATATGCTTAGAAAAGTCTTTCTGCCTTCTCCCCACCTCCACCCCGTCAAGAAATCAGGATAACTACCTGTGACTTTTCTTGAACATTTTTACTATTTTGCCTTTAATGCTTAAATCTTTTTTTTTTTTTTTTTTGAGTTGGAGTCTCACTCTGTTGCCCAGACTGGAGTGCAGTGGCCGCTCCCGGCCACCGCAGCCTCGACCTGCTGGGCTCCGGTGATCCTTCTGCCTCAGGCTTCCAAGTAGCCGGAATTACAGGCATGCACTACCACGCCCGGCTGATTTTTTGATTTATTGTAGAGATGAGGTCTCGCTGCCCAGGCGGGTCTCGAACCTGTGGGCTCAGGCAATCCACTCACCTCAGCCTCCCAAAGGCACAGGATTACAGGCTGAGCCACCAAGCCCGGCTCTAATGCTTAAATCTTTAATGCATCTAAAATTTATTTTGTTTTGAGAAGTGGGTTAGAGAATTTAACTATATATTTTTTTAAATTTCTGGGTATCACAACACCATTTCATTATTAGTATTTCACTTTTTTATTTTTATTTTTTGAGTTGGAGTCTCACTCTGTCACCCAGATTGGAGTGCAGTTGCCGCTCGCGACCACTTCGGCCTCGACCTGCTGGGCTCCAGCGATCCCTCTGCCTCAGCCTTCTGAGTAGCTGGGATTACAGCGTGCGTACCACACCTGGCTGATTTTTGATTTATTG
>NW_007143093.1:0-793 GCF_000164805.1 Carlito syrichta | reverse complement strand
GTCTTTCTGCCTTCTCCCCACCTCCACCCCGTCAAGAAATCAGGATAGCTACCTGTGACTTTTCTTGAACATTTTTACTATTTTGCCTTTAATGCTTAAATCTTTTTTTTTTTTTTTTTTTGAGTTGGAGTCTCACTCTGTTGCCCAGACTGGAGTGCAGTGGCCGCTCCCGGCCACCGCAGCCTCGACCTGCTGGGCTCCGGTGATCCTTCCGCCTCAGGCTTCCAAGTAGCCGGAATTACAGGCATGCGCTACCACTCCCGGCTTATTTTTTGATTTATTGTAGAGATGAGGTCTCGCTGCCCAGGCGGGTCTCGAACCTGCGGGCTCAGGCAATCCACTCACCTCAGCCTCCCAAAGGCACGGGATTACAGGCTGAGCCACCAAGCCCGGCTCTAATGCTTAAATCTGTAATGCATCTAAAATTTATTTTGTTTTGAGAAGTGGGTTAGAGAATTTAACTATATATTTTTTTTAAATTGCTGGGTATCACAACACCATTTCATTATTAGTATTTCACTTTTTTATTTTTAGTTTTTGAGTTGGAGTCTCACTCTGTCACCCAGATTGGAGTGCAGTTGCCGCTCGCGACCACTTCGGCCTCGACCTGCTGGGCTCCAGCGATCCCTCTGCCTCAGCCTTCTGAGTAGCCGGAATTACAGGCATGCGCTACCACACCTGACTGATTTTTGATTTATTGTAGAGATGAGGCCTCACCAAGTTGCCCAGGCTGGTCTTGAAACCCTGAGCTCAGGCCATCCTCTTGCATTGGCCTCACAGTGGACTGGGATGA
>NW_007143092.1:0-881 GCF_000164805.1 Carlito syrichta | reverse complement strand
GCCCAGGCGGGTCTCGAACCTGCGGGCTCAGGCAATCCACTCACCTCAGCCTCCCAAAGGCAAGGGATTACAGGCTGAGCCACCAAGCCCGGCTCTAATGCTTAAATCTTTAATGCATCTAAAATTTATTTTGTTTTGAGAAGTGGGTTAGAGAATTTAACTATATATATTTTTAAATTGCTGGGTATCACAACACCATTTCATTATTAGTATTTCACTTTTTTATTTTTATTTTTTGAGTTGGAGTCTCACTCTGTCACCCAGATTGGAGTGCAGTTGCCGCTCACGACCACTTCAGCCTCGACCTGCTGGGCTCCAGCGATCCCTCTGCCTCAGCCTTCTGAGTAGCCGGAATTACAGGCGTGCGCTACCACACCTGGCTGATTTTTGATTTATTGTAGAGATGAGGCCTCACCAAGTTGCCCAGGCTGGTCTTGAAACCCTGAGCTCAGGCCATCCTCTTGCATGGTCCTCACAGTGTACTGGGATGACAGGTGTGAGCCACTGTGCCTGGCAGTATTACAGTGTTAAACAGTTTTCTTTTCCTTACTTAAAATGTGTCATAACATCAATAAGGGTACCCACACTTGACCACATGATGCCCACACATGTATCTAACCCTGAATTGTACTCCACATTTTTAAATTAAAATTAAAAAAAAAAATTTTTTTAAGAATCTATTTTTTTTGGCACTCTCTGAATAAATGGGGTCGTACAGCACCTCCCGATAAAATACATAATGCTTCCTTCACTTACACAGTAATTGTGAGGTAAACTCATGGTTTTCCATGTCAAAGTATAGTTCATTTATCTTCATGGTTGGCCAGTATTTCATTCATGTATTCATTCATCTCATTCTCTAGGGGTGTGTTGTAGCCTAT
>NW_007143091.1:2197-3002 GCF_000164805.1 Carlito syrichta | reverse complement strand
CATCTTTATTGTCACTCCTGGATGGCTCTGTCCCCACCCTCGGAGTCAGGATAGGATCATTCTGCCAAGGAACCCCACTGAGTCTCAGGGAAATTCCACCAAACAAACCAGACGTCTTTCAGAATTTATTTGTTTGAGTAGGAGTCTCACTCTATCATCCAGGTTGGTCTCGAACTCCATGGCACAATTATGGCTCACCACAGCTTCGACTTCCTGTGCTCAGGAGATCCTCCCATCTCAGCCTCCTGAAATGCACAGGCAGCAAATTTCTTTATTGTTGGTAGAGACGAGGCCCAACTAGCTTGCCCAGGCTGGTCTCCAACTCCTGGGATAAAACAATTCTCCCACCTCGTCCTCCCAGGTAGCTGGGACGACAGGCACATGTCACTATGCCAGGCTGAAGTTTTTTTTTTGTAGAGACAAGTTCTCGCCATGTTGCCCAGGCTGGTCTCGAACTCCTGGGCTCAAGTGATCCTCCCACCTGAGTCTCCAAAAGTGTTGAGATCACAGGCATGAGCCCTCGTGCTCATCCCCTTCCAGAGGTTTTTAGATCCCCACTATCACCCACCACAGGGTTGGGAACCCTCTCTGTGTCCTGCAGCACCCAATGGCCACCACTGTCACAAGCCTTGTTATTTCTCTTCCCCTCTGTTCTAGTTTCTCTGTGTCTTTTAGAGATAACCAGTTCAACCTTGTTTTCAGATTCAGCAATATTCTTCAGGTCTTGGAAAAAAAAACCCATAGCTCCAACACAAGGTAATGATCAGGGTGATGGATATGGCTGTGACTCCAACTGAATCGTGAT
>NW_007143091.1:0-763 GCF_000164805.1 Carlito syrichta | reverse complement strand
TCACATCAAGAGAACCTGTGACTTGCACGAAGGCTCCTCAATGTGACTCAAAGTTAAAGTTAAATTGTTTAAAAGCAAAAACCATAAACTGTGGAAAATGGGAAAAATAGACTCCCAAGTTAGCTGTGTTCGTTCCGGATTCAGAGTCCTCTGTTAGAGCCAGCAGGAGCCTTCCTAGTGGTCACGGAGTCCATGGCCCTCCCTGATCCCTACTGCTCAGTGAGACTCCATGGCTGGCTCCCAACAAGACATCACCCATCCTGCTTCTTGGCGACAGGACTCACCAGGCTTTGTTTCTGTGAGCTGCCTCCCTTCCTGCCCCTGGCATGCCTCACAATGTGAGGTGAGGCTGAATAGGCTTGCAGAGAGAGAGAGAGAGAGAGAGAGAGAGAGAGAGACTTTTCCATCTGATCCTCTTGTCTTTCTTCTTGTCAAACCTGTAACATGAAGCCATCAGTAACCTTATGGACAGCACACTGCACAGTGATCTCTCCAGGACTTTCTGGAAAGAGTAGCTATTTTATAGTAAACTGGAAACTGGGACACCATACCATCAGGGATGTGAGACAGAACCGCTATTTGTGTCCTGGGAACAACATTATAAATATTTTGTAGGTTAGATTCACTCAGAGGCTCATGGACTCTGGCAGCTGTCTAGGCCTGTCTCCTGCAGGGAAGTTGTGTTGCTGGAGGCTGGCACTTCTCCAGAGCAAGAGTCTTAGACAGAGTGACCTCACCCACTCCCTTTTCTCACAAGTGGAAG
>NW_007143090.1:0-768 GCF_000164805.1 Carlito syrichta | reverse complement strand
CTCTCTCTCTCTCTCTCTCTCTCTCTCTGCAAGCCTATTCAGCCTCACCTCACATTGTGAGGCATGCCAGGGGCAGGAAGGGAGGCAGCTCACAGAAACAAAGCCTGGTGAGTCCTGTCGCCAAGAAGCAGGATGGGTGATGTCTTGTTGGGAGCCAGCCATGGAGTCTCACTGAGCAGTAGGGATCAGGGAGGGCCATGGACTCCGTGACCACTAGGAAGGCTCCTGCTGGCTCTAACAGAGGACTCTGAATCCGGAACGAACACAGCTAACTTGGGAGTCTATTTTTCCCATTTTCCACAGTTTATGGTTTTTGCTTTTAAACAATTTAACTTTAACTTTGAGTCACACTGAGGAGCCTTCGTGCAAGTCACAGGTTCTCTTGATGTGATTTTAGAAATTTATAGAATAGTTTCTATAGATTAAAGAAAATTTAAGTAACCTTTTTTTATAGAAGTATGGTTAGTTCAGTTTGATTTAGGGTGACAAGTGAAGTTTGAATTAGGTCAGCTGGTGCTAGAAGAGTGTAACCATAGAAGCAATTGTTTTAATAAAAACTAGTTTGAATCAGTACAGAATAGTAGAAGTTAATAATTCACTATGGTGGTTTCGGGTTTAGACATTGAGTGATGTTAATTCAAGATGATGTAGTTGTAATACAATTAAGGGCACATAAGAAATTGGTTTGGGGAACATTAAGCTAGCATAAGATACAAAAGACAATTTGTGGTTGTTCTTTCTCATGTTCTTCCTTATGTATGGAAAAAC
>NW_007143089.1:0-1170 GCF_000164805.1 Carlito syrichta | reverse complement strand
TATTCAGCCTCACCTCACATTGTGAGGCATGCCAGGGGCAGGAAGGGAGGCAGCTCACAGAAACAAAGCCTGGTGAGTCCTGTCGCCAAGAAGCAGGATGGGTGATGTCTTGTTGGGAGCCAGCCATGGAGTCTCACTGAGCATTAGGGATCAGGGAGGGCCATGGACTCCGTGACCACTAGGAAGGCTCCTGCTGGCTCTAACAGAGGACTCTGAATCTGGAACGAACACAGCTAACTTGGGAGTCTATTTTTCCCATTTTCCACAGTTTATGGTTTTTGCTTTTAAACAATTTAACTTTAACTTTGAGTCACATTGAGGAGCCTTCGTGCAAGTCACAGGTTCTCTTGATGTGATTTTAGAAATTTATAGAATAGTTTCTATAGATTAAAGAAAATTTAAGTAACCTTTTTTTATAGAAGTATGGTTAGTTCAGTTTGATTTAGGGTGACAAGTGAAGTTTGAATTAGGTCAGCTTGTGCTAGAAGAGTGTAACCATAGAAGCAATTGTTTTAATAAAAACTAGTTTGAATCAGTACAGAATAGTGGAAGTTAATAATTCACTATGGTGGTTTCGGGTTTAGACATTGAGTGATGTTAATTCAAGATGATGTAGTTGTAATACAATTAAGGGCACATAAGAAATTGCTTTGGGGAACATTAAGCTAGCATAAGATACAAAAAGACAATTTGTGGTTGTTCTTTCTCATGTTCTTCCTTATGTATGGAAAAACATTTGCTTGAGAGTGAGGGGTGTCCTTTGTGCACCTGGACCTGTTCATGTGAAAGGCACATGCTACCTTTTGTTTCCTGTGATGATGACTTTGCAGAGTTTGGGGATAAAAGCCCTGGGATTACACCCATTAAACGGCTTCTGCTTACTAAGCAGGAGTCCAGTCCCTTTCTCTCTCTCCATTGTCTTCTCTCTTTTGTAAATTGCCAACACTGCCACACGTCAAAGGGACCTCCAACCCTTGCAGGGCAGGACCCCCCGCAATGTCTCCCTTCCCTAAACTGAAACTAAAACACGGTACTTGGTCATGTGTACAGCCATGAAATAATTGGAAATAATCTTGCAAGATGGCTGGGTGCAGTGGATCACACCTGTCATCCCAGTACTGTGGGAGGCTGCGGCAGGTGACCCAAGGGGTGCCCCCTTGGGTGGACAGG
>NW_007143088.1:2655-3842 GCF_000164805.1 Carlito syrichta | reverse complement strand
CTTCCGCCTCAGCCTTCCAAGTAGCTGGAACTACAGGCGCACACTACCATGCCCAGCTAATTTTTTGATTTTATTGTAGAGATGAGGTCTCGCCTGCCCAGGCAGGTCTCGAACGCGTGGGCTCAGGCAATCCACTCACCTCAGCCTCCCAAAAGCGCGGAATTACAGGCTAAGCCTCCGAGCCCGGCTCCGACCGAGCATTTTAATAGGATTCCTAAATCCAGGGGCCGCAGGCTCAGCCAAACGTTTACAAAGTTTGTTCCTGGGTCCCTCGCCAGTGCTGCTTGCCCGGGGCGCCTTCTGCCCAGCGTGCAAAACGTGGCCCCCCAAGCCAAGAAAACAGTGGAGTGAGGGTGGAGAGAAGAAAGGTTGATTCCCAGAGGCAGAAAGGCCCATCCGGAGACGCCCAGGAATCCTGTTACCGTCCAGGACCCCAGGATTTCCAGGGCTGCCGGAGCCTTTAAGAGCCTATCCTGAACCTCTGGGCCCAGCTCCAAGTCCTTTCAATTTCCCGCCCCCCACCCCCATCAATCAATCATATGTGTGAGCCATTGGCTATTAACTTTTCTCAAGACCCTAATATCTCACTCATAATCTCACCCAATACACGCTGTGTGTCTCTGAGTCGCTGGGCAGATCTCTGTGTTCTGGGATTGCCAACATGCCAGAAAGGGATTTGACCAAGATCTCAAGTTTGCAGAAATCGGGAAAGGGCTGAGACATTTCCGGTTCTGGGAACAAACACATGAGTCCGAGCTGCCTCCAGGGACCTGGAGTCTCAAGTTATGCAAACCCCAACCTGAGCCCCCACTGTAAAGAAAAAAAATATATTTTTAAGTCACTTTTATTATGGGACATGCCTGAGAGGTTTGCATGGACTTGTGGCTTCAACATACCAAAGGCAAAGTTAAATATTTGTTCTAGTTAGGTTTTTTTCCCCCTCCTGCTTACATAATTGACTCACATTTCAAAGAAGTCTTTAAAAGCACTTAGGTTAAAAAATAAAATGTGATGCCAGCTCGGTGGCCCAGTCTATAATCCCAAGCCTTTGGGAGGCTGAGGTGAGTGGATTGCCTGAGGCCCCACGTTCGAGACCCGCCTGGGTAACTTGGCGAGACCTCATCTCTACAATAAATCAAAAAATTAGCCGGGTGTGGTAGCACGTACCTGTAGTTCCAGCTACTTGG
>NW_007143088.1:0-1438 GCF_000164805.1 Carlito syrichta | reverse complement strand
CCTGGTCTTGAACTGCCAGACTCAAGTCATCCTCCTGTCTCAGCCTCCCAAAGTGCTGGGATGACAAGTGTGATCCACTGTGCCCGGCCATCTTGCAAGATTATTTCCGGTTATTTCATACCTGTACATGAAATTCAGCGGTGAACACAGCTCTGCTGTCCCCACGGAAGGTTTAAGTTTCAAGAACATTCTGGTACCTCCAAGAAATTCTTCCCTAAGGACCCAGGCCCCTCACCAACCTGTCCACCCAAGGGGGCACCCCTTGGGTCACCTGCCTCAGCCTCCCAAAGTACTGGGATGACAGGTGTGATCCACTGCACCCAGCCATCTTGCAAGATTATTTCCAATTATTTCATGGCTGTACACATGACCAAGTACCGTGTTTTAGTTTCAGTTTAGGGAAGGGAGACATTGCGGGGGGTCCTGCCCTGCAAGGGTTGGAGGTCCCTTTGAGGTGTGGCAGTGTTGGCAATTTACAAAAGAGAGAAGACAATGGAGAGAGAGAAAGGGACTGGACTCCTGCTTAGTAAGTAGAAGCCGTTTAATGGGTGTAATCCCAGGGCTTTTATCCCCAAACTCTGCAAAGTCATCATCACAGGAAACAAAAGGTAGCATGTGCCTTTCACATGAACAGGTCCAGGTGCACAAAGGACACCCCTCACTCTCAAGCAAATGTTTTTCCATACATAAGGAAGAACATGAGAAAGAACAACCACAAATTGTCTTTTTGTATCTTATGCTAGCTTAATGTTCCCCAAACCAATTTCTTATGTGCCCTTAATTGTATTACAACTACATCATCTTCAATTAACATCACTCAATGTCTAAACCCGAAACCACCATAGTGAATTATTAACTTCTACTATTCTGTACTGATTCAAACTAGTTTTTATTAAAACAATTGCTTCTATGGTTACACTCTTCTAGCACCAGCTGACCTAATTCAAACTTCACTTGTCACCCTAAATCAAACTGAACTAACCATACTTCTATAAAAACAGGTTACTTAAATTTTCTTTAATCTATAGAAACTATTCTATAAATTTCTAAAATCACATCAAGAGAACCTGTGACTTGCACTAAGGCTCCTCAATGTGACTCAAAGTTAAAGTTAAATTGTTTAAAAGCAAAAACCATAAACTGTGGAAAATGGGAAAAATAGACTCCCAAGTTAGCTGTGTTCGTTCCGGATTCAGAGTCCTCTGTTAGAGCCAGCAGGAACCTTCCTAGTGGTCATGGAGTCCATGGCCCTCCCTGATCCCTAATGCTCAGTGAGACTCCATGGCTGGCTCCCAACAAGACATCACCCATCCTGCTTCTTGGTGACAGGACTCACCAGGCTTTGTTTCTGTGAGCTGCCTCCCTTCCTGCCCCTGGCATGCCTCCCATTGTGAGGTGAGGCTGAATAGGCTTGCAGAGAGAGAGAGAGAGAGAGAGA
>NW_007143087.1:0-621 GCF_000164805.1 Carlito syrichta | reverse complement strand
AGCCCCGCCCTCCCGTAACCCGACACCTGAGCTGTGGCGGTGGCAGCGGCTCCTGCGCTCGGGCTGGGCTGGGCATGGCGCCGCCCGGGTATTCGTGACCAAGCCAGGTGTGCGCGGGTGTCAGTGCTCCCAGGGTTTGGACGCTCCTGATGCGCCTAGCAGGTGAGGCGGCGTCTGGGGGTTACGTGCGGGGGGGTGGTGGGGGGACTGTGACCACCTGACTTTTCTCTCTGGCATCATTTTGGGAGTGTCTGCATTCATGGAGCACCGACCGATGGGTCAGCGTGGTCCTGAGTCCGAGGTGGAGGGGAGGGAGCTGGGAAGAGGATGCACGAATCCAAGTGGGGGAGCAACTCTCCGTAGATTCCCCCCACTGCCTTCTTCTGGGGCAGTGGCTGGTCTGGGAAGCTGGGAGCGGCGTGGACGCAAGCGTAGGGTCGTCGCCTTTGTCTTGTGCACTCAGGGACCTCGGGCACTCCCAGTGCTGCCCGCCGTATCCCTGGGACTGCGCAGGTGGCTTGAGTCTCCGCTTCCAGGGTCACCTCTCGCCAGCCAAGGAGCCGGCATGGGGCTGCCAGGGGGTGCGCGGGGGCCAGGGACAGGTGTCGCGGGCTGCCGGTC
>NW_007143086.1:0-3517 GCF_000164805.1 Carlito syrichta | reverse complement strand
CGTCCACAACAGTCACCTATCAATAACGTGATCACAGCAATGCCCTGGACTCATACCCCCACCTTAACTAACCCAGAAGGCCCCGAGCCCCTTCCCCTCAGTCCAACTCAGGTCTCCAAAGGTAGTTGCCTGGAGAGGGTAAGAGAGGGTGCTTGAAACCAGCGAGGCCCCACGCTGTGCCTGCATGCAGTAGGACGTCACTAATTATTATCTGATTCAAACGGGAGAGGGCCTGGGTCAAGGCTGATGTCCATCCTGCTCCTTTTAGGGCGCAGAACCTCCCGCTTGGTGGGCAAAGTCCAGGGTCAATGCCCAAGTCTGCCAGAGTCCAGCTCCGACCTATGAGGGGGGTTGGACCCGCACCGAGAGTCAGGAAGCGGCAAGAAGAAACCACTTGGAGGCAGTTCTTCTGGGATCAGTCTGATCAGGACTGAGTCCAATTTTATTCAAACTTTTTCCAGCTTATATACCATTTTCTATAACCTCCAGCAGTATGACAAATACCTGCTGGGGGCTTACAGGTCTCATGATGCATAATGTACTTCACAAAAAATTTTTGCTTAAGTTAACAATTAATCAAAATTCCATGATGCATATCATGCTTCACAAAGCTTACATCAAGATAAGAAGTGTATGATTTCAGTAATAGTTTTGCTAACTGTTTTCTATAATATTTAATGATTAATCTATATATTATAAGCTATTCTTATTTTTACCTAGTGTAAAATTTCCTATTAATTTTCCATGATTTAACAAAACACTCAAAATCTATACTATTTATTTTAATGTCCAGCAGTAAAAAATATTTCTGTCAGGGACACTGGTGCCAGAGCCCTCTATGAAATGCTAAATAGTGAGAAGCAGAGAACGCTAACCACAGTGTTTGACAAACCCAATGTGCACTTTACCATTGAAGTCTGCCGGACACTGAAGTCGACGCCTGAAAGCAGAAATCCAAAGTGCAAAAGTATATCCAATAATAAGTGAAAGTACTAAGGAATCACTCTCCAACAGGCCTGTGACTGGGTTTTATCACTACCATACACAGGCATATTAGAGGGCAAATTTCAAGCAGAAGGAGGTGAAGTAGCAAGCACAAGTTCACATAGTGTTATATATGGATAACTGAACTATGTATATATATTTCTAAACTTCCTTATAAAAATTCTGGTCTAAGTGAATAAATCAAATAGTGGTTGTCACACCTTTGGACAAGAAAAGGCACAGTTGCCATGACGATGGCTGGGGGGCAGAGGCAGACTAAGAGTTTTGGCACATAATGAAACTAAGAACGTTCTGCCTGGCTAGAGGCAGGAAAACAAAACTATTAAAGCAATTTCTGCTTATAGAAACAAAGGCTGTATGGTTACTACTAAGAAACAGAGACTTAAGAATGGCTCAGAGAGTCAGAGAAAAATGGAAACGTAAAGCACAGAATGTTTTTCTGCTGTAAAGCTTTACCTAAAATTTTAGCCTAACTGGTTAAAAGGTTTACTTTCAAATAATATAAGCTTTTATTTCACATATACAAACTGGTCACTATTCATATATCAGTACTACAGATGTCACTGATGTTTTTATGTCAAAAGCAGATCTCCAACATAGGCCTTCATAGACCTCAACTGTATAGCCGTAGATGTTGACTCCCAACACAAGTCGATATCAGATGCCGGCCCCCACTAGGGAAATTACCTCTCTGCACCTCCAAGCTTAATTAGCTAACGGGCCTCAAAGAGGTCACAAAACTTGACAATTTTCCGCCTTGAATTTCCTCCGTGCAGAAACCACTTTATTTTTGGATGGCCTTGGAGGACTCTCAGGACCCTGCTCAGGCTGCTGACCCCCGGGTGTCCCCAGTGTTTAGCTCAGAGGCCCACCAGCCACACCCTGCTGTTCCTCAGTTCTATCCTCCCCCGAGGGCCCCCTTAAAAGTTCAGCATTGAAACCCACGGGCACAAGCACTCACTTCCCCCCTGGGCGCCCCCAGCCAGGCAGAAACGTGAACATTCCCGCTTGCCCACTCACTCGGGCCGGGTGCTGCGGCCATTCGAAGGATCTGCACCGAACCATCCAAACTCGGGCGACAAGGTCCACCAAGGACCCTGCACCCACCCCCCCAACCCAGGCAGCGAGGTCCACTGTGGGTTTTCAACCAAGGTGGCGAGGTTTGCGGACCCTGCGTCCTCTGAACCCGGGCAGCGAGGTCCACGGTGGGCTCCCAACTCTCCGAACTCGGGGAGTGAGACCACTGTGGGCCCTACTCCCTCTGAACCCGGGCGTCGAGGTCCATTGCGTCTCCCCACCCTTCCATCCCAGGCGGTGAGGTCTACAGTGGGCGCCCTACTCTCCAAACCCTGGTGGCGAGGTCCACGGTGGGCTCCCAACTCTCCAAACTCGGGTGGCGAGACCACCACGGGCCCCAGCACCCTCGGAACCCGGGTGGTGAGATCCAGCGCGGGTCCTGAACCCTCCAAACCTGGGATGTGAGACCCATCGCTGTCCCCCGTACCCTCCATTCCCAGGTGGCTAGGTCCACAGTGGGCACCCTGCTCTCCGAACTCAGGCAGAAAGACCACCGTGGGTCCTGCTCCCTCCAAACTGGGTGGTGAGGTCCGCCGCAGACCCTGCACCCACCCCTTGAACCCAGGCGGCAGGTCCATCGTGCGCTCAGGTCCTTCGAACCCAGATGGCGAGATTCACAGGCCCTGCCTCCTCTGAACTCGGGCAGCAAGGTGCACGGTGAACTCCCTACTCTCCAAACTCAGACGGCGAGACCACCATGGGCATCGCTCCCTCCGAACTCTGGCAGCGAGTTCCAACGCTTCTCCCCATACTCCGATCCTGGCGGCGAGGTCCACAGTGGGCTCTCTACTCTCCAAACTCTGGCAGCGAGACCACCACGGATCCCGCACCCTCCGAACCCGGGCGGGGAGACCCACAGTTCCCCGCCCGCCTCTGATCCGGGTGGCGAGGCCCACCGCTGTGGCAGAACCTGCTGGGTGAGTCTGGAGGCCACAGCCGGGGCAGCGAGTGCACGGGGGGCGTCAGCAGGCATGCTCACTGGGCCCAGCACCAGGGCCACCGGGGAGGAGGGACGTCCAGGCAAAAGTTGCCACGGCAACTCTAGCGCCCAGAGCATGTGGGTGCCAGGCGCCTACATAATTCAGAGCAGCGAAGGCCGGGTTGCGCCCCAGCAGGTGAGCGTGGCAGGCAGGGGCCGGGCACCCGACTAGGACTCTGCACCATCCGCAGATCCGGGCACCCGCTCCACCCCGCCCATCGGCTGCCCCTTCACCGAGCAGCGCGGCAGTTTGGTGCTCAGGGACCAGGGCTCGGGGCGCCGGGTGTGGGACCGGGGTGACTGTCCGGGTCTTCTGGGACCGGCAGCCCGCGACACCTGTCCCTGGCCCCCGCGCACCCCCTGGCAGCCCCATGCCGGCTCCTTGGCTGGCGAGAGGTGACCCTGGAAGCGGAGACTCAAGCCACCTGCGCAGTCCCAGGGATACGGCGGGCAGCA
>NW_007143085.1:0-567 GCF_000164805.1 Carlito syrichta | reverse complement strand
CGGGGTGGAGCGGGTGCCCGGGTCTGCGGGTGGTGCAGAGTCCTAGTCGGGTGCCCGGCCCCTGCCTGCCACGCTCACCTGCTGGGGCGCAACCCGGCCTTCGCCGCTCTGAATTATGTAGGCGCCTGGCACCCACACACTCTGGGCGCTAGAGTTACCGTGGCAACTTTTGCCTGGACGTCCCACCTCCCCGGTGGCCCTGGTGCTGGGCCCAGTGAGCATGCCTGCTGACGCCCCCCGTGCACTCGCTGCCCCGGCTGTGGCCTCCAGACTCACCCAGCAGGTTCTGCCACAGCGGTGGGCCTCGCCACCAGGATCAGAGGCGGGCGGGGAACTGTGGGTCTCCCCGCCCGGGTTCGGAGGGTGCGGGATCCGTGGTGGTCTCGCTGCCAGAGTTTGGAGAGTAGAGAGCCCACTGTGGACCTCGCCGCCAGGATCGGAGTATGGGGAGCAGCGTTGGACCTCGCTGCCAGAGTTCGGAGGGAGCGATGCCCATGGTGGTCTCGCCGTCTGAGTTCGGAGAGTAGGGAGTTCACCGTGCACCTTGCTGCCCGAGTTCAGAGGAGG
>NW_007143084.1:0-560 GCF_000164805.1 Carlito syrichta | reverse complement strand
GCCAGTGGTGGTCTCGCCACCCGAGTTTGGAGAGTTGGGAGCCCACCGAGGACCTCGCCACCAGGGTTTGGAGAGTAGGGCGCCCACTGTATACCTCACCACCTGGGATGGAAGGGTGGGGAGACGCAATGGACCTCGACGCCCGGGTTCAGAGGGAGTAGGGCCCACAGTGGTCTCACTCCCCGAGTTCGGAAAGTTGGGAGCCCACCGTGTACCTCGCTGCCCGGGTTCAGAGGACGCAGGGTCCGCAAACCTCGCCACCTTGGTTGAAAACCCACAGTGGACCTCGCTGCCTGGGTTGGGGGGTGGGTGCAGGGTCCTTGGTGGACCTTGTCGCCCGAGTTTGGATGGTTCGGTGCAGATCCTTCGAATGGCCACAGCACCCGGCCCGAGTGAGTGGGCAAGCAGAAATATTCACGTTTCTGCCTGACTGGGGGCGCCCAGAGGGGGAAGTGAGTGCTTGTGCCCGTGGGTTTCAATGCTGAACTTTTAAGGGGGCCCTCGGGGGAGGATAGAACTGAGGAACAGCAGGGTGTGGCTGGTGGGTCTCTGAGCTAAAC
>NW_007143083.1:0-728 GCF_000164805.1 Carlito syrichta | reverse complement strand
CCTTCCACAGAGCAAATCAATGCTTTTAAAAAAAAAAAAAAAACACTTGGTTTCTCTTATTTAATAAAAGTAAATAAATTTCTAACAAACTTTTTAAGTGAGGCACAGTCATGCCATAAATGGGGGGGAAAATTAACAAAGAAGTCAGATTGTGTCTGTGAAATTAGCAAAGATACAAAAATGATGATCAAAACTGTGATAAATATATGATGCAATATGAATCCTCAAATGCTTCTAAAGGGAATATGAATTATTTCCATCTTTTTATAAATATTTACTGAAAATATTCATATACATAATCTCTAAATTCTAGTTCTGAAAACTCTATCTTAAAGAAATGATTCAAAGTTGAGGGAAGAAAGTTTTACACAAAAAGATAAAAGTTCACTATTAATAAAAGTTCATCATAGCACTTTTATTAATAGGGAGCAAGTTAAATGACTGAATCTGAAAGTCTGCTTTGGTTGTAGTATACTCTATTAAGAAAATATATTTTTCAAACATTGCTTATGTTTACATTTAGAGATAAGCTAAACAACCAGTTGCACCTTCTTCTTATTATGATATTTTCATTTCTTACATCTAACCCTTTAATCTATATGGAATTTATTCTGATATGTGATGTACAGAGTCAGTGGATAAGGGCCCAATTCTGTTTTTGTCACCAACTGTGCTACTTTTGGTGTTCATTAATTGGCCCTTGGAAACAAAAACAATCACACTTACCT
>NW_007143082.1:0-682 GCF_000164805.1 Carlito syrichta | reverse complement strand
TGGTTTCTCTTATTTAATAAAAGTAAATAAATTTCTAACAAACTTTTAAGTGAGGCACAGTCATTCCCATAAATGGGGGGGAAAATTAACAAAGAAGTCAGATTGTGTCTGTGAAATTAGCAAAGATACAAAAATGATGATCAAAACTGTGATAAATATATGATGCAATATGAATCCTCAAATGCTTCTAAAGGGAATATGAATTATTTCCATCTTTTTATAAATATTTACTGAAAATATTCATATACATAATCTCTAAATTCTAGTTCTGAAAACTCTATCTTAAAGAAATGATTCAAAGTTGAGGGAAGAAAGTTTTACACAAAAAGATAAAAGTTCACTATTAATAAAAGTTCATCATAGCACTTTTATTAATAGGGAGCAAGTTAAATGACTGAATCTGAAAGTCTGCTTTGGTTGTAGTATACTCTATTAAGAAAATATATTTTTCAAACATTGCTTATGTTTACATTTAGAGATAAGCTAAACAACCAGTTGCACCTTCTTCTTATTATGATATTTTCATTTCTTACATCTAACCCTTTAATCTATATGGAATTTATTCTGATATGTGATGTACAGAGTCAGTGGATAAGGGCCCAATTCTGTTTTTGTCACCAACTGTGCTACTTTTGGTGTTCATTAATTGGCCCTTGGAAACAAAAACAATCACACTTACCTT
>NW_007143081.1:0-5322 GCF_000164805.1 Carlito syrichta | reverse complement strand
AGGCCCATCCTGTGAATGTTATGATACTTAATGCATAAGAAGAGTCTGGGTGGAGAGGAAAGGGAGATTTGAATGAGATAAAAGATAATTACCCTTTGTTCATACTTCAAATCCCACTTAGGGGAGGAGTTGCAGTTCAAAACTGGAAGGTGGGGATAGGGTAGGGAGGAAACTGGTTAAATACAAGAAAAAATCTGGAGGATTAGCTGGCTAGAGTTAACTGACAGCAGAGATGTTTATTTCATGCAGACACAGACGTGGTTTCTTCTTATCTGCTTACTTACATATATCAGGGCTTCTGTAAGGCAGCCTCCATTTTGTAATTGAGAACATTGCAGCTAAAATTATTATTAAAACTTTACAACATATATGACAAATGATGAATGTATTTAACATATAATTACCTTCCACAGAGCAAATCAATGCTTTAAAAAAAAAACACTTGGTTTCTCTTATTTAATAAAAGTAAATAAATTTCTAACAAACTTTTTAAGTGAGGCACAGTCATGCCATAAATGGGGGGGGAAATTATCAAAGAAGTCAGATTGTGTCTGTGAAATTAGCAAAGATACAAAAATGATGATCAAAATTGTGATAAATATATGATGCAATATGAATCCTCAAATGCTTCTAAAGGGAATATGAATTATTTCCATCTTTTTATAAATATTTACTGAAAATATTCATATACATAATCTCTAAATTCTAGTTCTGAAAACTCTATCTTAAAGAAATGATTCAAAGTTGAGGGAAGAAAGTTTTACACAAAAAGATAAAAGTTCACTATTAATAAAAGTTCATCATAGCACTTTTATTAATAGGGAGCAAGTTAAATGACTGAATCTGGAAGTCTGCTTTGGTTGTAGTATACTCTATTAAGAAAATATATTTTTCAAACATTGCTTATTTTTACATCTAGAGATAAGCTAAACAACCAGTTGCACCTTCTCTTTATTATGATATTTTCATTTCTTACATCTAACCCTTTAATCTATATGGAATTTATTCTGATATGTGATGTACAGAGTCAGTGGATAAGGGCCCAGTTCTGTTTTTGCCACCAACTGTGCTACTTTTGGTGTTAATTAATTGGCCCTTGGAAACAAAAACAATCACACTTACCTTACAGACTGGCTGTGAATCTGAAGTGACTTGTTGCATATAGAATTAGTGAGACTTGTTCTAATTGGCTCCCTGGCTCAGAAGTAAGGGGCTGTTGGACATCACCTCATCTATGTCAGGAGACAAAGGACAAGAACTGGGAATATCAGGGAAATCTTTCTGGAAGAGATAATCCTGAATAAAGTATTTTTAAAAAGAAAGACTTTTTATGTATAAAAGGGATCAGAGTCCCACTCCAGCCTTACAGGACTAGTAAATCAGATAAATGGAAGAACCAAGAGTTTTCAGGTATTGAGCAATAGTGCAGGACATTGATCCTTGCAAGAAGAGAAACAAATGTAGGGAGACATAGAAGGTCACAACTCATGTTTGCAGAGAGCTCTTACTGCGAAACACATAGAGGGGAAACAAAACAAAGCCAGGTGTCAGAGCTGAAGAAACAGAATATAGATGCTGGGGCTGGAGTGCAAGAGGCTAGAATTTGCATGGAAGTGTCTTTTAGATGAGAAAACAAAGACAGAGGGGCATTCAGCAATCTGCAGAGGGCTATTTGTCAGTCTTTGTCTGAAGAGTGCACTGTACATGTGTATGAGGAAACTATTCAGACTGGGGAAGATCCTTATCCTTCCCTGGCCATTCTAATGGGGAGTGGAGGACATTGATAGGTGGCATTGAAGGCATAATCAGGGTCCACCTTAAGATGTTCTCCTTTAATGGTACCCACCCAACCCCCAACTCACTGGACATTTTCATTTACCTGGAAGACCAAGACCAGATCTTTGTACAACTACAATCCTTTACCCATAAATGCAATAACCTAGTACCAGTTCATGACCACAGCCTATACATAAATACACACAAAGACCTTTGCCAACATGTTCTCTATCCCCGTGTGTATTTGTGTATTTTGTTGTTGTATGCATACTATTTTATTTGCTCCTGATAACAATAATGAGAATGGTAAAAATGTTTTCCCTGTTTTAATGAAAGCAATACTCACAGAGGCTTGTTCATTTTTCCAAAATCACAGAGTAAGATAAAGGCAGAAATGGAAACAGTTGAGATTTTTAGGTGGAAGTTGAGGTTTTCTGGCACTTAAGTCAGTTCGTTCCATGAATTTAAAGATAAACTTGTAAAAATTATCTGAAGCCAATCATTTTTGCAACTCAGACATGGAGCTAAAAAGTTTTGCTTCTCCTCACCACAATCTGACCTTTAGGAATCAAGAGCCACCAGCTTTATTCCTAGTAATTTATCCCTTTTAACTTTTTAGCCCAAGTAGACATTTATCAGATGTGAGGGGACATTTTTGAAGACAGAATATGGTTTATCAGATGGCCCATTTCCTGGTGACCTGTACCTGGAAATGATTAGATTATATGCATCATGCCCTCAAAGTTATCATCTCAAAAATAATAACAAAAAGCCACTAATTTAAACATCTTTCCCATTAGACATACAACTTAATATTCCAGTTGTCAGATATCATTTAGTTACTATTTCTTAGGCACCATTTTTGCCAGGCTTACAATTTATGTGATCATGATGAAACTTTTTCTTTGCCATCTTCTTTTAACAATATCAAAAATCCATGGAGTTTCCTTTTATTTTAAAAAATACATAAGAATATTGAGATTATATATAGATATGTTGATTCTTAGTTTTTACTAGCTATTTAACCCAACAGAAATGAATCCCTATGTTCTTTTTAGCATGTGATGACAGCGTACAATTCAGGGGATTCTTTTTTTGTTTTATTTTAATTTTGTAGTGAACTGAAATCTTGATGTGAATACTCACCACTTCTTTCCCTTAAGGCTGTGCCTCTGGCTTAAGGATATCTTACAGGATATCTTTAGCAAGCACATTCATGGCTATCTTTTCTAGTACTCATCATTATTAGGGAGATACCTGGAAAGTAAGGAACTCTATCTTTTTTGTGCAAAAACAAAGCTTTTCAATAAGGGCCTTCCCTCTTGAGGCTGAATTATGAGAATATCTTCATTTAAAACAATCTGGATCTCTGAAGAATGTAACTTTGTTTCCATATTAAAATATGGTTCAACAGCAAAATCATACTATGAAAGCAAAATCATATTCCAGACTGCATATGACACAACCAAATATTGGAAACATAGTTAAAATCAAGGTTGTTAGCTGAATTTAAGGTCTGGATCTGTTACTCGCTTGTTCAGAGACTTGGAGAGAGTTATTAAATTTCTTGATGCTTCCATTTACTCATCTGTAGAATGAGACCAAGACTATTCCACTCAGTGGGGTTATTGTGAGGGGTAAATTAAGTAATTTAAACAATGTGTTTGCCTTGAATATATAAGCCCAAAACACTATAAAATACACACTTATGACTGTCAGGTGATTCAATTCCTTTGGATTCTGATATATTTTCAACAATCTTTCTGTTACTTGTTGAACTTATGAGCTATCATTTCTCAAATGACATCATTATTTATGTGTCTTAGTTAAGAGGAATTTGTTCAAACAACCCTAAACAGTCTTCATCATCATTAGTTCATAAAACTCAAAATATTACACAGCCATAAAAAAGGACAAAATTATGAACTTCACATCAACTTGGATGGATATAGAGTATATAATACTGAGTGATCTATCAGCAAAACAAAGAACTGAGTACCACATGTTCTCACTCATAAGCAGATCTTGAGCAATCATCATAATATTATAAGAAAGGGATTGGCGGTAATGAGAAACTGCTAGGGGAGGAGGGGCACACCTTATCAACAAAGGGTACGAGCATGATGCGTAATTTATACCTAACCCTGAATTGTACCCTGCATCATTCAAATTTAAAATGTAATAAAAACTTCAAAATATATGAATTCATCCAAGAAAATTGCCATGTCTTCTCTCCACAGGGAATTCAGGAAGGTTTCATGGATCAATTTTAAAGGAAATTCTAAAGGAATGCTAGCTCTATTTTCTTATGGTGGAATATAACCCTCTGTCCCTTGTTCTAGATATTTTCCCCTAAAGGATCCTCTCAAAAAATACCTTTGATTCTCTTGGCTACCAAAATTTAAGGAAACCTTAACAATACATACAAACTCAATATGGCAGTGAAAAATATCCATAAATCATCTTGACCTAGACCTTCTCTAGAAAATCCCCAGAATAAGCAGAAGCCAGCAACCAGAAATATAGAAAAATCAAGAGTAATGACAAAGTGTTTTTTTTTTTTTACAGGAAATATGTATTATTTTTATAATAAGAAAATTACAATAATTGTCCGCTTGTGCAAGGAATCTCATCTCAGCCATGGCTAAACACAGAGCTAGTTTTAATCTCACAGCTATATACTCTGTTCTGAAACTTGAACTGTTATGATACCTCTGCTGAGAAGCTGATATAAGGGTAAAGGGGACTTTCCCTATGCCCTCAAAAATTTCACTGAAAAACTCAGCCCACAACAGACAGATTAATTGGAGAAAAGGCAAACAATGTATTTAATGTGTATACATGGGAGCCTTCAGAATGAAGACCCAACTCCCCAAAGGGGTGAAAAAGCTTATAAAAAAATCTGGAAGTCAAAGGAAGAATGTGGGCTTGGATTCTGTAAAACAGTTTATGGGAACGGGAGGCAAGGAATTCTGTTTAGGGGCAAGAAATGATTGATAGGGAAAATCCAAAGGGCTTGACAAGCATACAATGGCCTGCTGGGCCTACAGAGTAGACAAAAGTCAGCTCTTTCACAAAAGACTGTCTAGATTTGCTGACCAACTTTAGTCTATTTTTCCTCTGTGATATATAAGTTTAATTCATGAAAACTCAGAGAAGGGAGCTAATTTTTCTTCTTTGGTAGTTACAGACTTTAGGCAGATAAAGGAACTTAAGAGACAAATTTTATCCTATTTTTTGGAGAGACTGGTGATGGGGGAGGTGTGTTAGAGAAACTTTAAGGCTCCTTTTAAAGTTCAGCATGTACAAAGCACCTTATTTTGCAATATTGCTTTCTGAGCCTTAATATTAGTGTGCTGGAATGAGAAGAGAAACTCAAAACAACTTTTAGACAAGCAGAACACTCTCCTCTAAATTTATGTGTCTCCAAGTCATCCTCTTACAGCTCCCAGGAGGCAGACAAACAAATGACTTTGCTTCTAAACCTGGAAGTGAACTGACATCTCATACTGTGAACAAGGGCCCTATTGAATGTGGCATTTGTGA
>NW_007143080.1:0-9007 GCF_000164805.1 Carlito syrichta | reverse complement strand
GGATTTGTGAAATTAGCCTTTGGCTATGGTATTTGAATACTAAAATAAAGCAGATAAAGGATTTGGGAATACTCATGTTACACATGCAAGACTCCATATTTTATTATGCTCAATATCTTTAATCACCCATACAATAACTCTATTTCAATGACCATCTTCTGTTCTTTAAACAGTATAACAGAATATCTGCACTGTGAAAATATTTTTCAGTATTTATTGTTATTTTTGAAAGGCACATTGAATAACATATAACCAGAGACCCTGTAGAACTGAGAGTGTCAATATGGGCATTGACAAGTGCTATAAAATTAGATATTTAAGCCTTGAAAGCAGCATAAAGAAAATCTGAAGCTAGCTTGATTTTAACGCCTCTGAAATTAAATGTTTGAAGCTCACAGGATTATCTTTTTATCCTTTAAATTTAAAATTTTCACAAGAGATTTATCTTGTTTATTTGAGCTTATTTTACCTTACTGATTTCTAATCTTTGAATTTGTTATAAGTTCTGTATTTTTCTCTTCTCCACTAGTTTTAAAGATAAAATTTTGAACTAGTTGTTTTATTACCTCCTCATCAAAAGAGGAGGTAAACTCAAAGGGTCTGAAGTTTTTATTTCTCAGTTCTTCAATGCAAAAGAGTGGAATGTGCTTTGAAGCACATTCTTATTTCTTCTTGAATCAGCCATGGATAATCATGTTAGCCCAGGATTATATACCATAATCCAAAGGACGTTTATATACATTCCAAAGTGAAATATGTATTTCCTACCTCCCCCAATTTTTAAAAAAATTTTTGAAAACATTTTTTTCAGCAGATTAGATCTTTTTGTTCTAATTTCCATATCCATTGTCTTTCTTTTCACAGCAAAAATAAAAATAATTGAATTCTTACAATATATCCTTTTATCATTCTATACATTCTTTTCAATTATTGTAAAAGTTGTCTTCTATATTCTGGAGACATCTCTTAGATATAATTTGGATAGTGTTTTACAGCTTATTCTGCAAACTTTCCCCTTTGTTTTTATCTCCTTTATCTTTTTTTATATTTTAAAACCTAGGCTCCTAATTTTTAAGACATAGTGTATCCTCTTTTTTTCTTAAAGAGAATATAC
Organism: Carlito syrichta; assembly: GCF_000164805.1. Classification (NCBI taxonomy): domain Eukaryota; kingdom Metazoa; phylum Chordata; class Mammalia; order Primates; family Tarsiidae; genus Carlito; species Carlito syrichta. Next base: position 7,893 of record NW_007143080.1, on the reverse strand, counting down.
AAATTTCAATGTCAAATTTTGTTCTGTTTCATGAATCAAGTGTTCATGTTGGGGGGCAAAATGTTATAGTTATGGTGTTCTTTTGTGTGTGTATGCAGATATTTTTTATAATACCAGTTTGTGTATACTCTGCTACCTCTCATAATTGACCCAAAGAACCCAACTAATGATTATTATGAATGTTAAACTTTGTTTTGTCTATTACAGTAAAGCAGGTGGTAGTCATAGCCCATGAACAGATATTGTGAGTTTTATTGTTTCATTAGCAACCACAGAATTTAACATTATTTCAGTAGTAATAGAGAGAGCTGAAAAACCATCCTCCTCTCTATCATTATGTCCTTAGCCTTGCTTATAGATGCCACACTTGAGATAGTTTACTTATTGAACCCCCCCCCCTTTTTTTTATTAGGAGTCTCACTCTGTCACCCAGGCTGGAGTGCAGTGGCACTCTGCTCATGGCCACCACAGCCTCAACCTACTGGGTTCAGGCAATCCTTCTGCCTCAGCCTTTGAAGTAGTTGCAATTACAAACCTGAGCCACCACACCCGGATACTTTTTTGATTTATTGTAGAGATGAGGTCTCACAAGTTTGCTCAGGCAGTCTTCTCACCTCAGCCTCCCAGAGTGCTGGGATTATAGGCATGGGCCACTGTGCCCTGGCAGAAACTCTTTTGTTTTGACTTATAAGCTACTCTGCCACATTCTCTTGTGCTTATGTAGTTACTTGTTCCATGCCTAGGTCAAATTCACTGCAGTTTCAATAACCTGCCTGCATACTCTCAAACCCCACAGATTCCACACTCAGAAATCTGTTTAATTTCATAAGGAAATGAGGCATTAATTTTATAAAACTTTGTTTTGTTTTATTTTTCCTTCCAGTGTCATTACATCCTCTTGTCATCAACTTTCTTTTTTTCCTACTGTATTAGATTCTTGTGGCTGCTGTAACAAGTTACAAACTTGGCAGTGTAAAATAACATAATTTCATCTTCTTGTAGTTCTAGAAGTTAAAAATTCAAAATCAGTATTGCTGTGCCAAAATCAAGGTGTCAACAGGCCCACTCTTCCTCCAGAGATTCTAAGGGGAATCTGTTCTTTATCACTTCCAGCTCCTCATGGCTGGTGGTATTCCTCAACTTGTGATCATATCACTCCTATCCTTAAAGCCAGTATCTTCAATTGGCTCTCTTCTCCATCTTGACATTGATTCTCCTCTGTGCATACATGTTGAATTTCTCTCTGCTTCTCTCTCATAAAGATGCTAGTGATAGTATTTACCACCCAAAGAGTTAAATAAGATAGTTTCTTCATCTCAAAATCCCCAACTACATTACATCGGCAAAAATATTTTTTTCAAATCATATAACACTTACAGATTCCAGGGATTTGGTCTTCTTATCTCATATCTGTGTGTGACCATTGTTCAGCCTACCACATCAATTAGAAATCACTCCATGAAGACCCACTACCCAGATAATATAATTTAGATGTTTACCCCACCAAATCTCATGATTAAATGTGAAACCCAATGTTGGTGGCATTAATGACACCACAGTTGAGATAGTTTACTGTAATGGGATCCCTTTCATTTTGACTTATAAGCTATACTGCCAGACTTTTGTGGCTATGAAGTGATTTGTTCCATGCCTATGTTCAATTCACAGCAGTCTCAATCACATGCTTGAATACTCTTAAAACCCCACTGATCCAGTGGGAGGTAATTGGGTCATGGGGAAAATCTCTCATAAGTGGCACTGTGCCTCTACTGAGGTAATGAATCAGTTCTCACTCTATTAGTTTATGCAAGAGGTGGTGGTATAAAAGTGGATGACAATGCCCTCTTTTCTCTTGCTTCTGCTCTCAACATGTGACATGCCATCTCTTCTTGCTTTCTGCCATGAGTAAAAGCTTCCTGAGGCTCACCAGAAGCCAAGCAGATGCTGGTGCCATGCAGAAACATGAGCTAAATAAACTTCTTTTCTTTCTGAATTACCCAGCCTCAGGCAGTACTTTATAGCAGTGGTCCCCAACCGTTTTGGCATCAAGGACCAGTTTTGTGGAGGACAGTTTTTCCATGGACTGGGGGGTGGCAGTGTTTGTGCCATCAAACCTCACTGCTAGTGTTAATTGGTTTTTGCAGCCACTCACCAGTACTAGCATCACTACCTCAGCTTCACCTCAGATCATCAGGCATTAGATTCTTGTAAGGAGCACGCAACCTGCAACCCCTTACGTGCACAGTTCACAATAGGTTTCACACTCCTGTGAGAATCTAATGCCACTGCTGATCTGACAGAAGGCAGAGTTCAGGTGATAATGTGAGTAATGGGGGAGAAGATACAAAAACAGATGAAGCTTCACTCACTCACCCTCCACTCACCTCCTGCTGTGTGGCCCGGTACCAGTCAATGACCCATGAGCTGGAGACCCCTGCTTTATAGAAATACAGAATGGACTAATACAAAAAAATTGTATTAGGAGTGGGATGTTGCTATAAAGATACCTGAAGATGTGGAAACTGCTTTGAAATTGGGTAATGGGCAGAAGCTGGAAGAGTTTGGATGACAGAAGAATTCAGGAAGATGAGGGAAAGTTTGATATGTCTTTGAGATGGATTAAGTGACTGATCAAAATGCTCACAGATCTATTGATAGTGGAGACCATGCTGAGGAAGGATTAAATGAAAAGGAAGAACTCATTGAAAACTGAAGCAAAGGTCATCCTTCTTATGCCTTAGCAAATAACTTAGCTGCAGTGTGTCCCTGTCCTAGGGCTTTGTGGAAGGTTGAACTTAAGAGTAATGACTTAGTGTATCTGGTAAAGGTTTCTTTTGAAAAAAGCCACATCTCCTGGACTGGGAAAAGAACTGCTCACTCAAAATTGATTGGTTGATTGATTGATAGGGTCTCACTCTGACACCCAGCCTGGAATGCAATGGCATGATTGTGGCTCACCCTAGGCTCGATCTCATGGGTTCAGACTATCTTTCTGCCTCTGCCTTTTTTTTTGAGTTGGAGTCTCACTATGTCACCCTGTCACCCAGATTGGAGTGCAGTGGCTGCTCCCGGCCACCATAGCCTCGACCTGCTGGGCTCCGGTGATCCTTCTGCCTCAGTCTTCCAAGTAGCTGGAACTACAGGTGTGCACTACCACGCCTGGCTAATTTTTGACTTATTGTAGAGATGAGGTCTCACTAAGTTGCCCAGGCGGGTCTTGAACCCACGGGCTCAGGCAATCCACTAACCTCAGCCTCCCAAAGTGTGGGATTACAGGCTGAGCCACCGAGCCCGGCTTGCCTCTGCCTCTTGAGTAGCTGGGACTATAGGTGCATGCCACCACACCAGATTAAAAAAAAAAGTTTGTATAGATAGGGTCTTGCTATATTGCCTAGGCTGATTTCAAACTCCTGGGCTCAACCAGTCTTCCCACCTCTGCCTCCTAAATTGCTGGGATTACAAGCATGAACCACTGTGTCTTGTCTCATGAAAGAAATTTCTAAATATCAAAGCATTCAGAAAGTCATATGACTGTTTCTAACAGCCTATGATCAGACTTGGAAGCTAAAAAATGACATAAAAATTGAAATTAAAATTAACAGGGAAGCAGAGCATAACAATTTGGAAAATTTACAGGTTGGCCATGTGGTAGAGGAGGAAAGAGAGATTTTAGGAGAGAAATCTAAAGTAGGGAAATCTAGGTGGTCTGCTGAGCAACCTTTTGCTGTAGAGATTAGCTTGACTAAAAGGTAGCCAGGTGTTAATATTCAAGACAATGGGGAAAAGGCCTAGAAGGCAGTTCAGAATTCTTCAAGGTTGCTCTTCCCATCAAAGGCTCAGAGGTTTAGGAGGATGAAATTATTTGGGGGGCCAACCCTGGTTCACCACTGCCTTCCACCTCTTTGGGACACTGCTCCCTGTATCCCTGCTGCCCTAGCTCAAGATGTATCTCAAAGGGTCCCATGTATAGCTTTAACTGCTTCTATGAGGGCACAAGTATAAACCTTGTTGGCTTCCAGGTGGTGTTAAGCCTCCAGGCACACAGAATACAAAAGTGAAGGATACTTGGCGGTTTCCATCTAGATTTCAGAGGGTATAGCCAGAAGCCTGGGTGTCCAGGCAGAAGTCTTCTGCAAGGGCAGAGATTCTGTAGAGAGCCTCTATTAGGCCAGTGCCAAGGGGAAATGTGGAACTAGAGCCCTCACACTGAGTCTCCAATGGAACACTGCCTTGTGGATTTGTAAGAGCAAGGCTGCTACCCTCCAGACCCAGAAAGTTAGAGAAACTGATAGCGTGCAGTGTCAGCTTGAAAAAGCATCAGAAAGAGAAGCCACATGGACTGCACCCAGAAAACTCACTGGGGTAGGGCTCCATTGAAGACCTTCGTGCCCACCTTTGCACCAGTGTGCCCAGGATGTGGGACTTGGAATCAAGGATGATTTGGAGCTTTAAGATAAAATGTCTGCCCTGCTGAGCTTTAGACTTGTGTGGGTCCTGTTGCCCCCCTCCATCTCCTATTTTTTGGCTGATTTCTCTCTTTTGGAATGGTAATGTTTATACAATGCAGGTACCACCTTAGTATCTAGGAAATAAATAACATAATTTTGATCTTCCAGTCTCACAGGTGGAAAAACTCGCCTTGCTTCTCAGATGAGACTTTAGCCTATTGAGTTGATGCTGAATTAAGAACTCTAGGAACTAGTAAGACAGCATGATTGTATTTTGTAATGTGAGAAGGACAAAGGCAGAATAATATAGTTTGGATGACTGTCCCTCTAAATCTCACATTGAAATGTGATTCCCTCCCACAGAGTTGGAGCTGGGACATAATGAAAGGTGCCTGAGTCATGGAAAATCCCTCATGAATGACTTGGTATCATTCTTGTGGTAATGAATGAATTCTTGCTCTATTAGTTCACATAAGAGGTGGTTGTTTAAAAGAGTCTGATACCCCCCTCCTCTCTCTTGCTTCTTCTCTCACCATGTGACATTGCCATCTCTCCTTGCATCCACCAAAAGTAGAACCTTTCTGGGGCCTCAGCAGAAGCTAAGCAGATGTTTTTGCCATGCAGAACCATGAGCTAAATAGGCATCTATTCTTTATAAATAACCCATCCTCAGGTATTACTTTGCAGCAATGAAAAACAGAAAAATACACCAGATAATCTATTTATCCAAAGACTGTACCCCTTAAATATTTGTATGCATTTTTACATTTCCTTTGTTTGAAAAAAATTCTTCATGAGTTGTGTTGGAAAATTCCATGCTTAGCTGAGTTAGCAGGGCATTTTGGGTGTAGATGTAGGTCTCCAAGCCCATGAGTATGGTGCCATTATTCATAAAGAAAAATATCCACATCTGAAGTCACAGGATGAACGATGAATCTACTCTCTATACAGCATGCCCTACCTGGGCTCTAGCTGGAGAACAAGTCACAGGGAGACACCTTATTTCTGGGAGCCTATATTTTGATATTGGCACTTTCTGGTGATGTTCACCAACTGGATTCAAAAATATTGATGATTCAGGAGAGTTACTCCAATTAAGATCTGAAATGCACACCCTAATGAATGGTTAAGCCTGAATTCCATCTTGACGTGTAGCCTTTTATGAGTATTTCTGGTGTGCATCAAGCTAAGAAATGTACATACTTTTAAAAAATTTAATTGCCATAGTTATGATATTGGCACTGAAATTATGTCACTTAAAAAATGAATCCTCAAAGAGTTTATTTAGCTATTTCAAAATTCCAAAGCTAGTAAGTGATGGAGTCAGAAATTGAACCCAGATTTAGGAAAATGCTTTAAAACTTTCAAATTGCATCTCCTTCTTCCAACAAGGGGGGTGGGAGTGTCAGTCAGTGTTCTGCTTCTAAAGGCTATTTGCTGAAAACTTCCCAGAAGGGAAAGACTGGATGAACAAGCTTGAAAAAAAGATATAACTGGCCATTATGAGAAAAGAGCCACATCTCCTAGACTGGGAAGAGAACTGCTACCTGCTATTTTACTATTGTACTCCCTGGCAACTTAGGGGATCTCAGAGATGAATGAACTTGACTCACATCTAAGTCATGAGGACAGCATGGAGAGTTTCCAGTTTCTACAAAAATCCTGCTTCAACCCTGACACATGGTAGTGAACATGCAATCATGCCAGGGCCTCTGCATTTAGTGAAACAACAACAAAAACAGAAATCTGTCCATATCATGAATGACTAGCATAGTCCTAAATTGTAAAAGTCTTCCTAAATGTTCTAGGTTTTATGAAACCCCAAATTTCTCTCACACATTCATGAATTTAGGGGTAAGGAGTTCCAATAATGACCACAATTGACTTTCTCAACCCCTTGCCAGAAAAGAGCTCAGGGGCAATAAGGGATTTTTGATATTTCTCTGTTTCTCACATTAAAATTTGGTAGTGGGAAAATCATGGCCCCCACATTGTTCTACCTCACTCTGAAGTTCAGGCTTTTAACCCCGCTGGCCATAATACTGATTGTGAAGATGGAGCCATTTCAAGGGCATGCCAGATTCTGTGTTTCACTGTGATCACTGCTAATAAGAGTACACTCTATTTTACCTAGAATAGGACTAAGTGGAGGATGTTTCTGTGGTTGCTACTCATGTCACCATCTTACCTGAAATTAGACACACTCTTTAATTAATAAACTGGGAAGAAAGTATGTGGACCTTTTCGGCATCTCTGGGAACAACAGTGTTTTGTAATTTTTAAATGCAAGCAATTATTATGTGTTTTCCAGGCTTTTTTGTCTGCATTGCTCTATGATTCTAAGGCTCTATAGGCAATTTTGAGTTGTACATTTTCCTGAAAATTCAAGAATGTCTGGGGATGTAAATTGTCATCTCTAAAGCACTTCAATTGCTTCTTATATCTCTTGCAACTCTAGGACTTGTTATATTTTGGGTCCTTATACTCTCAGTAGCCACTTAAGTGCTAGATCAACAGAATATAAAATGTTTTTTTCTAACAATAAAAGACTTCAAAATGTACACACAGTCTTTACTATTATAATGACTGTTTCTTTACCCTTACACCCACTCTTGAGATTCATTCTCTAAAAATCCTGAGTCTGAATGAAACATATAAAAAACTGGATTATGCTTAACCAATAAAAGTCATTTTTAAGGCTGTTAAAATATATTTGGCCTTTCCAAATTAGCCTCCTTTATCTTAATAAGCAACAGTTATTCCAAGCTCTTATTTTAATGCTAAAGCTGCCAAAAGATTTTCTCTAAGCCTGAAAACATGTTTGCAGTTTTGAAGTCTCTATGAAATATTTCTTCTTTAGTTTCAATAGCCTATTTCTGAGGCAAAGACTGAGTGACAGTTTTAAAAAGTAAAGATTACAAACCCATTGAAGAGTGTTACATTTTTTGAGTTTGTCACAAATGGGAAGGAAAAATGGGTAACACAGGTAAGGCTCACTTGCCAACATGTGTTGTTCTGTTTATTGATTATTCAAGGGTCAGATCCTCAACCAGGGCCAGAAAAACATGAAAAAAAAAAACCAAAACATATCAGTGTAACAATCTGTAATATAAAATAATGAAAAGCAAGATTCTTATTCATTTTTATGGCACAAATCTGACATCTTTTCACTCCAATTTTCTATAATGGAACTAACTGGGCTCTGGGAAGGGATTAGTAATAGGTTTTAATGGACAAAATCCGCCTTTGAAACTGACCATTTTCTAATGTGATTTCAGCTCCTGGCACCCAGCCAATGATAAGGCATCGTGCTTTCTGCAGTGCTTCATCAGAGGGAGACCAGAAGGACATGGGAGTGGAGGACCTCTGAGTCTTTGGGGGTGGGGAGGATGAGATGTGAAAGCCTCCCCTTTGTCCAAGGCACAGATCAGAGTCCCATAGCGCC
>NW_007143079.1:0-9134 GCF_000164805.1 Carlito syrichta | reverse complement strand
ATATTGCCTAGGCTGATTTCAAACTCCTGGACTCAACCAGTCTTCCCACCCTCTGCCTCCTAAACTGCTGGGATTACAAGCATGAGCCACTGTGTCTTGTCTCATGAAAGAAATTTCTAAATATCAAAGCATTCAGAAAGTCATATGACTGCTTCTAACAGCCTATGATCAGACTTGGAAGCTAAAAAATGACATAAAAATTGAAATTAAAATTAACAGGGAAGCAGAGCATAACAATTTGGAAAATTTACAGGTTGGCCATGTGGTAGAGGAGGAAAGAGAGATTTCAGGAGAGAAATCTAAAGGAGGGAAATCTAGGTGGTCTGCTGAGCAACCTTTTGCTGTAGAGATTAGCTTGACTAAAAGGTAGCCAGGTGTTAATATTCAAGACAATGGGGAAAAGGCCTAGAAGGCAGTTCAGAATTCTTCAAGGTTGCTCTTCCCATCAAAGGCTCAGAGGTTTAGGAGGATGAAATTATTTGGGGGGCCAACCCTGGTTCACCACTGCCTTCCACCTCTTTGGGACACTGCTCCCTGTATCCCTGCTGCCCTAGCTCAAGATGTATCTCAAAGGGTCCCATGTATAGCTTGAACTGCTTCTATGAGGGCACAAGTATAAACCTTGGTGGCTTCCAGGTGGTGTTAAGCCTCCAGGCACACAGAATACAAAAGTGAAGGATACTTGGCAGTTTCCATCTAGATTTCAGAGGGTATAGCCAGAAGCCTGGGTGTCCAGGCAGAAGTCTTCTGCAAGGGCAGAGATTCTGTAGAGAGCCTCTACTAGGCCAGTGCCAAGGGGAAATGTGGAACTAGAGCCCTTTCACTGAGTCTCCAATGGGACACTGCCTTGTGGATTTGTTAGAGCAAGGCTGCTACCCTCCAGACCCAGAAAGTTAGAGAAACTGATAGCGTGCAGTGTCAGCTTGAAAAAGCATCAGAAAGAGAAGCCACATGGACTGCACCCAGAAAACTCACTGGGGTAGGGCTCCATTGAAGACCTTCGTGCCCACCTTTGCACCAGTGTGCCCAGGATGTGGGACTTGGAATCAAGGATGATTTGGAGCTTTAAGATAAAATGTCTGCCCTGCTGAGCTTTAGACTTGTGTGGGTCCTGTTGCCCCCCTCCATCTCCTATTTTTTGGCTGATTTCTCTCTTTTGGAATGGTAATGTTTATACAATGCAGGTACCACCTTAGTGTCTAGGAAATAAATAACATAATTTTGATCTTACAGTCTCACAGGTGGAAAAACTTGCCTTGCTTCTCAGATGAGACTTTAGCCTATTGAGTTGATGCTGAATTAAGAACTCTAGGAACTAGTAAGACAGCATGATTGTATTTTGTAATGTGAGAAGGACAAAGGCAGAATAATATAGTTTGGATGACTGTCCCTCTAAATCTCACATTGAAATGTGATTCCCTCCCACAGAGTTGGAGCTGGGACATAATGAAAGGTGCCTGAGTCATGGAAAATCCCTCATGAATGACTTGGTATCATTCTTGTGGTAATGAATGAATTCTTGCTCTATTAGTTCACATAAGAGGTGGTTGTTTAAAAGAGTCTGATACCCCCCTCCTCTCTCTTGCTTCTTCTCTCACCATGTGACATTGCCATCTCTCCTTGCATCCACCAAAAGTAGAACCTTTCTGGGGCCTCAGCAGAAGCTAAGCAGATGTTTTTGCCATGCAGAACCATGAGCTAAATAGGCATCTATTCTTTATAAATAACCCATCCTCAGGTATTACTTTGCAGCAATGAAAAACAGAAAAATACACCAGATAATCTATTTATCCAAAGACTGTACCCCTTAAATATTTGTATGCATTTTTACATTTCCTTTGTTTGAAAAAAATTCTTCATGAGTTGTGTTGGAAAATTCCATGCTTAGCTGAGTTAGCAGGGCATTTTGGGTGTAGATGTAGGTCTCCAAGCCCATGAGTATGGTGCCATTATTCATAAAGAAAAATATCCACATCTGAAGTCACAGGATGAACGATGAATCTACTCTCTATACAGCATGCCCTACCTGGGCTCTAGCTGGAGAACAAGTCACAGGGAGACACCTTATTTCTGGGAGCCTATATTTTGATATTGGCACTTTCTGGTGATGTTCACCAACTGGATTCAAAAATATTGATGATTCAGGAGAGTTACTCCAATTAAGATCTGAAATGCACACCCTAATGAATGGTTAAGCCTGAATTCCATCTTGACGTGTAGCCTTTTATGAGTATTTCTGGTGTGCATCAAGCTAAGAAATGTACATACTTTTAAAAAATTTAATTGCCATAGTTATGATATTGGCACTGAAATTATGTCACTTAAAAAATGAATCCTCAAAGAGTTTATTTAGCTATTTCAAAATTCCAAAGCTAGTAAGTGATGGAGTCAGAAATTGAACCCAGATTTAGGAAAATGCTTTAAAACTTTCAAATTGCATCTCCTTCTTCCAACAAGGGGGGTGGGAGTGTCAGTCAGTGTTCTGCTTCTAAAGGCTATTTGCTGAAAACTTCCCAGAAGGGAAAGACTGGATGAACAAGCTTGAAAAAAAGATATAACTGGCCATTATGAGAAAAGAGCCACATCTCCTAGACTGGGAAGAGAACTGCTACCTGCTATTTTACTATTGTACTCCCTGGCAACTTAGGGGATCTCAGAGATGAATGAACTTGACTCACATCTAAGTCATGAGGACAGCGTGGAGAGTTTCCAGTTTCTACAAAAATCCTGCTTCAACCCTGACACATGGTAGTGAACATGAAATCATGCCAAGGCCTCTGCATTTAGTGAAACAACAACAAAAACAGAAATCTGTCCATATCATGAATGACTAGCATAGTCCTAAATTGTAAAAGTCTTCCTAAATGTTCTAGGTTTTATGAAACCCCAAATTTCTCTCACACATTCATGAATTTAGGGGTAAGGAGTTCTAATAATGACCACAATTGACTTTCTCAACCCCTTGCCAGAAAAGAGCTCAGGGGCAATAAGGGATTTTTGATATTTCTCTGTTTCTCACATTAAAATTTGGCAGTGGGAAAATCATGGCCCCCACATTGTTCTACCTCACTCTGAAGTTCAGGCTTTTAACCCCACTGGCCATAATACTGATTGTGAAGATGGAGCCATTTCAAGGGCATGCCAGATTCTGTGTTTCACTGTGATCACTGCTAATAAGAGTACACTCTATTTTACCTAGAAGAATAGGACTAAGTGGAGGATGTTTCTGTGGTTGCTACTCATGTCACCATCTTACCTGAAATTAGACACACTCTTTAATTAATAAACTGGGAAGAAAGTATGTGGACCTTTTCGGCATCTCTGGGAACAACAGTGTTTTGTAATTTTTAAATGCAAGCAATTATTATGTGTTTTCCAGGCCTTTTTGTCTGCATTGCTCTATGATTCTAAGGCTCTATAGGCAATTTTGAGTTGTACATTTTCCTGAAAATTCAAGAATGCCTGGGGATGTAAATTGTCATCTCTAAAGCACTTCAATTGCTTCTTATATCTCTTGCAACTCTAGGACTTATTATATTTTGGGTCCTTATACTCTCAGTAGCCACTTAAGTGCTAGATCAACAGAATATAAAATGTTTTTTTCTAACAATAAAAGACTTCAAAATGTACACACAGTCTTTACTATTATAATGACTGTTTCTTTACCCTTTCACCCACTCTTGAGATTCATTCTCTAAAAATCCTGAGTCTGAATGAAACATATAAAAAACTGGATTATGCTTAACCAATAAAAGTCATTTTTAAGGCTGTTAAAATATATTTGGCCTTTCCAAATTAGCCTCCATATCTTTAATAAACAACAGTATTCCAAGCTCTTATTTTAATGCTAAAGCTACCAAAAGATTTCTCTAAGCCTGAAAACATGTTTGCAGTTTTGAAGTCTCTATGAAATATTTCTTCTTTAGTTTCAATAGCCTATTTCTGAGGCAAAGACTGAGTGACAGTTTTAAAAAGTAAAGATCACAAACCCATTGAAAAGTGTTACATTTTTTGAGTTTGTCACAAATGGGAAGGAAAAATGGGTAACACAGGTAAGGCTCACTTGCCAACATGTGTTGTTCTGTTTATTCATTATTCAAGGGTCAGATCCTCAACCAGGGCCAGAGAAACATGAAAAAAAAATATCAGTGTAACAATCTGTAATGTAAAATAATGAAAAGCAAGATTCTTATTCATTTTTATGGCACAAATCTGACATCTTTTCACTCCAACTTTCTTTAATGGAACTAGCTGGGCTCTGGGAAGGGACTAGTAATAGGTTTTAATGGACAAAATCCGCCTTTGAAACTGACCATTTTCTAATGTGATCTCAGTTCCTGCCACCCAGCCAATGATAAGGCATCGTGCTTTCTGCAGTGCTTCATCAGAGGGAGACCAGAAGGACATGTGAGTGGAGGACCTCTGAGTCTTTGGGGGTGGGGAGGATGAGATGTGAAAGCCTCCCCTTTGTCCAAGGCACAGATCAGAGTCCCATAGCGCCAACCGAACAGATCCCTGGAGAAGACTCCTGGAAATATCAACACCTTCACAAAAGGCTCCCACAGGCCATGGAAGAAAGTTTGAAAAGTGAAGCAGAGAGGGTCAGGATGAGTGAGGGTACCACCATCATTTTCAAGGCAGACCCCTGAAAGAATTTTCAGTTATATTTGGTTTCAATAGACACAACTGAGTTTTATCAGATTTGGATTAATAGTGTTTCTCTCTCATGCTCTATCACATTACCTCTCATTCTATAAAACCATTCCTCCTCTCTTCCTATTCAGCTCTCAAACTGCTGTTAACATATGAAAATAGCATGTAAAGAATGGAATGGGCTGTTAGCCATGGAGATAAAAATTGATGTTCATTCTAATTCATTTCATGGCATTATGCCCTCTCACTGACTCTGTTTTCCTTGCTAGGCAGCTTGATTGCCTCTTTGAGAATATGACTAGTCTGGCCCACTGACCTTTTATGAGTCATGGTTGAGGTTAAACAGGTAGCCATCCTTCGGAGGTTGAACGAATCTGAACAAAGTCACACTGCCCAGGTTTATCTGGGCACAGGATAATTTGGCTGGTTTTTTTTTTTTCTTTTGTTTTTTTTTTAACCTGTAGCAGTTTTTCAGTTAAGTGATCTCTAATGTTCATTAGGTGAAATGCTGCAGGTTCTAAAAATGAATGATGTTTCCAAATAATGTATACTCACTTTGCTTAAAGCGTGTTCTACAATTTCTGTTCCAACTACCTCATGGCCATGATCCTGAAGCCTGGATACATGATTTTAAAGAACATTTAAAATGCTTTTTAAAGTAAAAGGCATGACCCAAATGGAGAACGTAGATGTGTTCAGTATGGTCACTTTCTCAGATTAACTGATTTTATGACCATGTGTCATTTTTCTGAGCTGCCTCCCTCAAATAACTCTGGCCATAGTTATCATTACTAGGTTGTGTTACCATAGGGAGCATACCCAAATCTGATAAAACATAAACATACTTGTTTAAATAGATACTATGTTGACTAATAAATTGGAAGTTCTAAGCCTGGGTGAAAACTCTCATTTAAGATTGGTACAAGCACTACTCCATTTATTCCCACTCCTGCTTATAAAGCTACTAATTCTGAAGCTTTCTTGTCCAAGTAAAGTTGCTGCATGATATTTTAAATTTTCCTAGAGCCTCCCCTCCTACCCCTGCCCATCAATCACATTGCATTCTGACTGCATCAAACTGTAAACCATTTCTGGTCTCCTAGTCTCTCTGCAGTTACCAACCCCTAATGAATTTCTACTCCTGCTACTACAAGATGGTGTTCGATGGCTCCAGGTAAAATTGCTTGCTCTGTTGTCACTGCATATTTCTATTTGCAACTATCACCTGTCCACATTCCTACCTAGTGAGAATCTCAAACATCAATCTGCAGTGTAGACAGTATCGTTGGACTTATAGAAGGTGCTTGAAAAGCATTTGTTGCATGAACAGATGAAAAATGAATAGAAGGTAGCATCCTTATAACCCCAGCAAAATGACATTTTCTTTTTCCTTCAGGTGTTCTAAAAATATAAGAGGAAATTGATTTTCTACTTTGTGTGGATTGCTGTTCTCTGATATTGTATCTTTCTGGTTGAGTCAACTGTTTTCTGCATATTAAAAGACAATGGTGTCATGATTTTAAAATAATATGTTTCAAAAGTAATTTATTTTTGGTATGCTTAATAATGTGTTTTAAAGCAGGTGTTTTTTCCAAGTAAGAAAGCATAATAGAAAGCCTCTGAACCTTGATACAAGTGAGATTTTTCTTTCTTATTTTGTTAACAACTGGCTTTATGATTGTGGCCAATTCCTTTCTTCTATTTTGGCCTTGAATTTTTAATCTCTAAAGCAGATGTATTTTGGTCCAAAATAAGTATGACCATACAACTTCTAAGGTCCCTTTTAACTCTAGTATATTGTTCCCAAAGATAGCACCAGTAATGCCTCCCAATGTGCTTCATAGCTCTCCTCCCAGCAAGAATGTTAGTGTGTTCCTTTTGAATCTGGGTTGGAAGACCTCCTTTTAAGACCTCTGTAAGATCTAAGGTGGTGCTTGTAGACCTGGAAAGCAAGATAAGAGACTGTCTAAGAGTTGTAAAGGTGCTATCCTATATCAGCCACCAGATACAAAGTAGAGAGAAGTAAGTCTCAGAAGGAATTATGGATGTGGTTTGGGGGTCAAGGATTGAACCCACTAAGATTCATAGGAAATCCATAAAGTTTTAAAATAATTGTGGTAGCAAAATACCCCCTGCTTGGATTAAAATGAAAATTTCAGAATGGCAGAAGTCCTCTTGGTGCCCAAGATTACATATTAGCAGGAAACTGAATGAGAATGCTTTCTTCTGCAAAAGAAAAAATGATTCTGCGGGCAGAGCCAAGAGCTTTGAAAGCAGACCCTAGAGCAGAGTACTATGGATTAGAGAACCACTCCTAGTCTACAAAACCTGGCCCTAATCTTGGAACGGTCCCTGCCCCAGTGACTGGGGGAACTGATGACAGACACCCTTTCAACACATGTGTCTATTGTGGTTGATCTGTTCTTATTTCACCATTTATGTTAAGTGGCTTTGTGTGGGTAGAAGGGCTCATAGCTTGGGTGGTGTTTGTTATTGTCCAAGTCTCCATACCAAAAGGAACCATACCATACCTGAGTAAGCCAGTCACATTCAGAGTTGGTTTAAGTCCTGAGGCACTCTTTGAATGAGACTGAGGGTCTTTGGGGTAGAGTATGAAATTTGCACATAGGAGAAAAATAAATTGGGGCTTTGCTGAGTCATATGAAAGGTCAATTTCTAGTTCTTTCTTTCTTCTTTCTTTCAGATATCACCACACTCTCCTCTTCCAAAAAGGTGCACTATTTTGCATTCCTATCAGCAGTGTAGAAGTGTTCCTTTTTCTTTGCATCCTCGCCAGCTTCTGTTGTTGTTTGTTTTACTAATGATGGCCATACTTACTGGGGTTAAGTGGTATCTCAATGCTGTTTTGATTTGCATTACCTTTGGTGTTTCTATTGATCATTTCTAAATATTATCAAGAGTACCTTAGAAATAATCAT
The DNA here is from genome assembly GCF_000164805.1 of Carlito syrichta. Taxonomy (NCBI): domain Eukaryota; kingdom Metazoa; phylum Chordata; class Mammalia; order Primates; family Tarsiidae; genus Carlito; species Carlito syrichta. Next base: position 1,542 of record NW_007143079.1, on the reverse strand, counting down.
TATATTAAATTAAGTATCTCTGCCTTAGTAAGATGGGTTATAAGATGTGTACACTGTAAGAACCTTATATATGAAGATGTAGAGGTTCCCTATGCACAAAGAGAAGCTTATTGTTGACATTTTCCAGTTTCATCATTCTTTCTTTGTAAATAAGCCTGGAAATTTACCAGAGGCAAACCACTGACTGGAAATCTGGCAAAATACAGTCCTAGATGCCAAAAAGAGCATTCTTCATTTTGTCAGCAAATTCCCTTTCCTTCTTGGGTCCCATGAAGCATTTATTTAACTGGTGAATTTCTGCTTTTATTAAATATGCCTTGGACATTTAGAGGTCAAGTTCTGATGATCCTATGGGGCTTTTTCTGCTCATCAATTGTCAGTGTTCCATTTAATGTCCCTAATCAAGCATGGAGTATATTTTATATGTGCAAATGTTGCTTGATTTCTATATTATTCAAGGAAGATATTGTTGGGAGATTGGACTGACAGTAATTAACTCTTGGGGATATATAAAGCCAGTATAATGTGCTGTCTATGAAGTCATTTTGGCTAAGCATTGGACTTATGTCCCAATGCTAGAAATGATATATTCAGTTTTCACTGATGCTATTCATTTGGCCATTTTGATGCATATATATTTTGGCACCATTTCTTTACTGTCCTGACGTATATTTGTTGAAGATATAATTATGACTGTAGCTCTATGTTATGTTCCTGGGGTTGGAATGGAGTTTAAAAATAGACTAATAGAAACTGCCTATTTCTTAAAAATTCCATCATATAATGGGCAAGATAGCCATTAAAAATAATAATAATAATAAAAGTTTTCTGTTAAGTTGAATAACTGAAGTGTTGTGAAGCGTAACATATGCACAGAGGAAATAGGAACACAGTCTAACTGTGAGTGCTGGAAGTAGAAAGGTCTCAGCTAGGTTCTTGGATTAGCAGTCAGGGAACAATTCTTATCAGTGAGGAATCATTTATTATTGTACACAGGAAAAGTTTAATATAAAGAAATATTGACAATAATGAAATATTAACTATGACATCAAATAAATACAAGAACAGAAGATACAGGGGAGAGTGATTATCCTTAGGTCTCAGGTAGAGTACCAAAGGCAAAAGGGAAAAATTTGAGAGAGCCCCTCTCTTGTTCTACTCTAAGGCTAAGGTGCAGTCTTTTGGTGTGTGAGTAGCTGTGGGGTAGGTGTGTCTACTGTGAGCTGAGTAGTTGGAGGGTGTTTGCTTCCAGGGTCCTCCTGTCCACCTCTCCCATGGGGTCTGAAAGTGTGCTCTGCGTCATCTCTAGGTGAACCAGGGGCCCCCACGGCCGTTCTTTTCATCCTTCTTGGTGCCCCACATTGAAAGAGGGGGAGAGTTGTGAACCAGAACAGCAGAAAGGCTGAGTGGCTCAGGTCATCTCCCCAGGTGACTGGGGCAAATAGGTGCCTGGAATGAGAGGGTCGGAAACGGACATCGGGGCTGAGGACGGGGTGTGGGAGAGCAGGGCTGAAGAGAACCCAGAATCGCGGGGTTGGGGTC
>NW_007143078.1:0-912 GCF_000164805.1 Carlito syrichta | reverse complement strand
GCCCTGTCCTCCGGGTCACCGGGCAAAGCCGCCTCAAACTTAACCAAGGAGCAACCCAGGTCTTCCAGGCTCCCGCAGGACCTCTCCCATCTCCTCGGCTGCCTGGTCGCGAAGGACAGGAGCCCAGCCAGGATGGTTACGCGGTTTTCAGGCCTAATGGGATGTTGCACCCTATGAATCTCTTCCCAATAGATGAGCTCTCTTCATTTCCTTTTACAAATTAGATAAAATCACTTCAGCTTTACACGTTCCCCAGTTGATCCCTGTGATAGTGGCCGGTGCCAGTCTTTGAACCCTGACTGTGTAACTGAAGAGCGCGCGTGCTCGGGCCTTATTGAGTACCTGTCAAGTGTTTTTTTTTGTTTGTTTGTTTCCTGTAGTCCTTTATCACCGTGGCATATCTGTAATGAGCTCCTCCGGCGGAAGACAAGTTCTTTAACGACTGAATTGCCCATGGCTGACACTGGGCTCCGGACTCCTCAAATAGAGAGCAGGAAACCCTGATTGTCACTGAAGCATCACACCACATTTCTCTTCTCATTTAACTTTTCAACCCACGTGTTTGTGTGTGTTTTGGTGTACTTGAAGGATGTAAATATATAACATCATATACTAGATCAATTTGGGTCCATCCTGAAAGAAATTCACCAGTAGATTCTCTGATGAAGGTAAGAAGCCAGTTTCTTGGCCTTCCTAGAATAAGTCCAAAAGCAAATACATCATTTCTTTGCAAGTTAATAGTGCAGCAATGTATTGGATGAAAGTATGATCAACAAAAGTGGTCACTGTGAGTCTGCCAGCTAGGTCCACTCTTCCCTTCACATTGTTGTCAGGAAACAGAACTCTGGATGTTCTTATGCCCAGAGAGGAACATGACTTTTGGGTGTTAAGGCCAGGAAAACATGGATCATT
>NW_007143077.1:0-4856 GCF_000164805.1 Carlito syrichta | reverse complement strand
TCTGATCATAATATTTCTTTAATGCGTCAGAGAAAATATGAACTTCCATCCCCAATAAGGCTGAAGTTGTTAAGACACAAAACAGTTTGGCTCAGACCCAAATTCTGCTTACAAAGAGAAGTACTCTAAACCTTTTCTAACCTTTCCAGGAGCAGAAATGGTTTAAAATCATGGCATTTAAATATAGTTCTTTGATATCTTTTTAGGAGATTTCAGTAAGGAATAAACTCTTGATTATGTTTGATTGATAAAATAACAAGCTAAAACGTACATTGGATCCAGATTGTTTATAGAAACTCCAAAAACACATGATCACATGTCAAACTTTATAAAACAATAAATTACAGATATGTTATTCCTTGAACAATAAACCATTAAGGATCTAAAGATTATCCCAAGTTGTAGATTTGCAGACTAAATTCAGTAAGTTGCATGAAAATATTTCAGTTCTATAAAAAGTCTTTGTGCTATTTTGTTGTTATTTTCTTGTAGCTATATACTATTTTATTATATTGTTCACATTTCACAGTGTCTTTTTTTCACTGTTTTGGAATCCAGACTATTATTCAACAGCTCAATGGAATGAATGGTCTTTTTTTGTGAAGTTTGTAAATGAAGCCATAGATACTTCTCAACATCTATCACTTTATAATATATTCAGTAACTAAGTTACTTATGTATTCCTCCCTTGACTTTGTTGAAAATCTACTATCAGTCAGATGCTTTACTTCAGTTCTTGCCAACAATACCAGATTTCTTAGATTTTTGGTTTTGTGGTGCATATCTAGTGTCTGTAGCTACCTCTCTTCGTCCTCATACTTTTTTTCTCTTCCTTCTCCTTTGTTTCCTCTTCCCTGTTTCCTTTTCCCTTTACTTCTTAAATACCCTTTCAACATGTAAGGATCATTCTTGCCTCACAAAATGAACTCGCAGGTCATACAAAATGATCTGTGGGCCTATCGTTGGCAATTCCTCATTTAAAAGCTTGAGGAAATCAGTTCTTTGAATCAATGACTCTTCCCAATCCTGTCCTCACTCTCCAGCAGTATCTAATCACCATGGCATCCAGAGAGCTTCTGCCAAAACATAAAGTCATATCACATAAACCTTCCTATAGTTTTTGATTTTTAAAAAACAATGCCTCAAAATGCCTTTAAAGCCCTGAGAATCTCAGCCCTCCATTTGCTTTCTGATTTTATTTTCTTCTACTATCCACAGTAAGTGGTCTTTTCCCCAACACACTAATGTACTTTTGTTCCCTGATTATGGATGTTCTTGCCTCATGGCCTTCCCATCTGGCAGTTCCCTCTACCTTTCTCCAGAAATGCACATTGTTGTCTTTGAGAACCTTTTCATATTCCTTCTTAAATTTCACCTTAACTATGACTGCAAAGTTCAAATTCCCCCCACTGGCAAACACTCTTCGTTTCCCTTCCTTGCATTCCATTTCTCGGTAGTACTTACCCACATGGTATTTATTTTGCCCATTCACTTAATTCATATTTATATGTTTATAATTGTATATATATTTGCTAATTTTTTTCACCAACATTCACTACTAGAAGATGAGGATAATTTCTTTATTGTTCACTGCCATATTCCCTAAACATAGCTGTAAATCATATAGAAGAACAGAACCTGGCATTTGTAGAAAATCAAGTCTTATTGAATGTAGAGGGGGAAAAAAGCTATGATTCTGAAATGCACACCCACAATTTACTGTTGATGTACCTGGCTAAGTTATCTATATCCTCTAAACCTGAGTTTCCTCTCTTGTATAATAGACTTATTATAGTTCTCATCTCAAAAACTCAGAAGAGCCACATGAAATTAAGGTCATATGCAACATGTAGCTGTTATTCAGCATACACTAAGCAGGAATCTAATTTTACAGATGTGTAGACAGATACAGTAAACATGATAACACTCAGAACCAGAAGTGAGTTTAGTCCTTTCATAAAGAGAATACAAAACCTTGAACACCCAGGGACATAGGACATATGAATGACAAAAATATAAGTTTAAAGAAGTTGTATTTATTTTACTTATTTGCCTGCGTGAGTCCAAGATGGTGACATTATCAAGACAGTGGCATTATATCAGAGATGAGCAGTACCTACTGTGTTTCAATCACAAAATATTCCAGGTGGTGGAGATTTCAGAATTCTCAGGATTTCAAAAAGGGCAGAAACAACAATACCCAGTAGATGAATGGGGAGGAAATGGAAAATAAATAGAGCCAGGCACTGTAGCTCATACCTATAATTCAGCACTTTGGGAGGCTGAGATAGGTGGATTTCTGGAGGCAAACAGTTCAAGACCAGGATAATCAACAAAGTGAGACCCAACTCTACAAAACAAAGAAAAATTAACCAGGCAATATGGTGGGTGTCTATAGCCCCAGTACTTGAGAGACTGAGCCAGGAGGATCACTTGAGTCCCGGAGTTTCAGGCTGTAGTGAACCATGATTATGCCACTTGCACTCCAGCCTGTGCAATAAAGTGAAAACTTGTTTCAAAAAATAAGAAACAAGGAAAAAGACTTCACGTATATATACATGAATAGCATAATACATCACTGACATTGAAAAACATATAATCGGAATAGGGTCAATTTTTAAGGAAGACTAATTTAAAGATAAACTGAAACAAGATAATCAGTGCCATGGGAATTAAACAAAGATTTGCAAAAGAAAAATAAGTTTATTATCCACCTTACACAGCACATGAGGTCAAGGCCCACAGAGAAGCATGGCATATACTCTAAGCAGAGAGGGATTTACAAGTTTTTGTAAGGAGGCAGGGCTAGTTAAAATCTCCAGCAACTGCATTCTTGGGTGTTGATAACACCAATCTTGCTTCCTTAACCTCTGTCAAGGCAAGTATCGTGTGATTCCACTGGTGGGCTCGTGGGCAGTCACAGGAGGCTGACTACAATTGGTGGGCTTAGCTTGGTCTTGCACTTCTGGGAAACAGATACTTAGAATGAAAGAGTAATTAGTACAAAATACACATACAAGTTACAAAACAATTATCAATAGCTATCCCTCGTTAGCTGGGTTTGTCCTTGACTAATGATTATAGGGCAGGGTGTGTGTGTAGCACAATAAGTAACTCAAATAAGTAACTCAAATGGATCAAAGTAAGTACAATAAGTAACTCAAATGGATCAAAGACCTAAATGCAAAACCACAAACTATAGGAATTTTAGAAAACACAAGAGACACCCTTATGGATGTTAGAAAAGACACCCATTCCTGATCAGAATCCCAGATGCCCATGCCATAAGAGATAAAATAGACAAGTGGGAACTCGTCAAATTGAAAAGATTTTGCAAAGCAAAAGAAACCATCAAGAGAGTGGGGATAAGGCCACAGAATGGGAAAAAATATTTGCCAACTGTATATCTGTAAAGGCCTAACATCCAGGAACTATAAGGAACTCAAATGTGCCAAAAGGAAAAAAAAACCCATTAAAAAATGGACAAAAGACATGAACAAAAACTTTCCAAAAGAAGATATATGAGCAGCCAATGCTCACATAACAAAATGCTCAGTCTCACTAATGATCAGAGAAATGCAAATCAAAATTGAGATACCACAAACTCCTGTAAGAAATGCCATCATTAATAAAACAAAAGACAACAGATTCTGGCAGAGAAAAGGTAATGCTTTCATACTGTTGATGGGAATGTAAACAACTACAACCTTGGTGGAAAGCAGTGTGGTGATTCCTAAAAGATCTAAAAATAGACCTTCCATACAACCCAGCAATCTCCCTTCTGAGAATATACTCAGAGGAACTCAAACCATTCTATAAGGAAGATATCTGCACACACATGTTTATTGCAGCATTATTCATAGAGTAAAACATGTTTACTGCAGCATTATTCAACAGTAAAAACATGGAAGCAATGGTGCTGCTCATTGAAAGTGGGGCTGGATTGAAAAAATGAGGTACATAACATGATGGCCATAAAGAAAGACAAAATTGTGGACTTCACAGGAACCTTGATGTTTAGAGTCCATAATACTCAATGATCTATCACAGAAACAAAGGACTGAGTACCACATGTTGTCATTCATAAGCAGACCCTGAACAATTATAATACCATAAGAAAGAGATTGTTAGCAGCAGGACACTGACGGGGAGGGAGTAGGAGGCACTTAACATCAATAAGGGTACCTGATCCCAAACTAGATGCAGTGGGAACCAAAGGAGGCCCAAACTCTACCTGTGTGATGACCACTTATCTACCTAATCCTTAATTGTAGTCTACATATGTTTTTAAAATATGGCTGCTTTGAAATGTCTGCACTTTAGCTAAGGTGACTCCATGTTTACTTTACTGATTTTAACCTTTCACCTTCACTATCCTAAAAGTGTCTACATAAAGTAACAGACATTGAAAATACATAAAAACAAAAACTGGTGGAAATGAAAGGGACCTTTTCAATGACCACTTGTATACATAATCCTGATGTATCCCACATCTTTAAAAGAAAATTTTAAAAAGAAAATTTTAAAAAAATTTAGAAAATAACTCTTTATTGAAAGTGCCTCTTCTGAGGATATTTGTCACATACTAAAAAAAAACAAAAAACAAAAATGGAACAAGATTCCCACAATATTGAGTCAAACTTTAACAGCCCTCTCTCTGTAACCAACAGAACACATTGGGCAACAATAGAGTTAGTAGATAGAACACTTGAAAACACTAAATTAAGGTAGTCTAACTTAGAGAATTACATGTCCAACAACAGCAACACAATTTTAAAGTAAACACAAGCAATTGCCAGGATAGACCATATTCTGGACCATAAAGTAATGTAAATACATGTTAAAGTATTAAAATC
>NW_007143076.1:0-4317 GCF_000164805.1 Carlito syrichta | reverse complement strand
TCCAATTGTGAAAGTGAACAAAATATTTCTAAATTAACCTCATGTCAAAAAGAGATCACAAGAAAAATTGGGAAAATTTGAAATTGAACAAATGGAAACATAAATTACAAACTTTGTGAGACAAGGTTCAAGTAGTTTCTTTACTTTAAAATGTATATCTAAAAGATGTAGTTGTAGTTGCAGCTTAATTAACTAGACAGGAAATGAATTTCATTAAAAGAAAAAGACTGGCAATTAGAACATCAGAAGAATACAGTGGGTCTAAACATTGACCCATCTTTTGACCTTTTCAAGGGATTTCAGCTTTTGCAACAAACAGTTATGGAAAAATTGTATATCTTATGCAAAAAGTATCTTGCCTCCTATTTTGAATCACATTTTAAAAATGAATTAAAGCTGGGCTTGGTAGCTCAGCCTGTAATCCCGTACCTTGGCAGGCTGAAGTGAGTGGATTGCCTGAGCCCGTGGGTTCGAGACTCGCCTGGGCAACTTGGCGAGACCTCATCTCTACAATAAATAAAAAAATTAGCCGGGTGTGGTAGCGCGTGCCTATAGTTCCAGCGACTTGCAAGGCTGAGGCAGAAGGATCGCCGGAGCCCAGCAGGTCAATGCTGCGGTGACTGGGAGTGGCCATTGCACTCGTCTGGGTGACAGAGTGAGACTCCAACTCAAGAAAAAAAAATGAATTAAGGACCTAGATGGGAAACGTAACACTGTAAGTTATTTTGTATATATATATATATATATATGAAACTCAGGTAAGGCAAAGTTTATTAGGTAGGATACAAAATAAATTTGTCTTAAAGGTACATTGGTTTTCATCAAAACTAAGGCAATTTGGTTTCTTAAAAGACACACACAAAAAAAACCACAGAAGAAGAGAAAATATTTGTAAAACATATCTGCAAAAGAACTGGACTTCACCACATGTAAACACACTCTCAACTGAAATAAAACTCAATAAAATGTGGGCAAATCGTTATATAGACATTTTAATGAAAAGAGATATGTTTGCAAGATAAGCACATAAATAGAATGATGTTTGACAATATTATTCATGAGGGAAATTTAGACTATTCATGAGAAGAATACAGTAACTTTTATGAAAAATTAGACAAGAAAAACATGTAACAGAAAAATTCTAATCAACAAATATAGAACCTACAAGCAAAATTTCTAGTACAATATACAAAACATTGAGTTCAGAAATATGTTTAAAAAAATAATACTAATATTCAAGACAGGCTCATTTCAGAGATGTAACAATTATTTCACTTTACAACAAAGATAAGAACAACAACAGACTTCTCATCAGAAACTTTACAAGCCAAAAGACACAGAAGTGACATCTTGGAAATATTGAAAAAAATTCAACCATTTATGACACCGAGAAATTAATGAAGAATGACACAGCCCTAAAAACAGAAAAAGCATTTGCTCAAATTCAGTACTGATTACTCATTCTGGATTCAAGCTCTTAGTAAACAAAGAATAGAAGGTAATTTAGTTGATATGGTAAAGAGTCTATAAAAAATATGGAAATTGAATTTAACAGTATAATGGCAGGGAAACTCCTTAAAATTTAAGAATGTGATAGGAATCTCTATGGTCACTACTCCTCTTCAACATTAAATTGAGCCCTACAGCCAGAACAAATTAACAAAAAAAATATAACATACAGATGGGGGAAAACTATTCATATGAAAGATAATAAAAGAATGTTTACAAAAAAATTAAAGAAATATATAGAAAAAAATAGAATTACACACCAAAAAACAACGCATATAAAAACATCAATTAACCAGTTGTGTTCCTGTATGCCAGATACAAATTGAAAGTTCTGCTGAAAATGACATCATTCTGGAAAGCAAAATATTATGCAACACTCGGCTATAATTCTAAGAATAGATGTCAGTGTACATCAAAGACCTTCAGCCATGAGAATACACTGGAGCACAAGAGCAGACAATGTGGTTTCAATGATCACACGCTGGGGAGAATGGGGCAAGCCTTCCATGCTTCACTCACTGTTGCAGTAGCCCTGTTGACTGTCCTCCTGGACTAATGACTCTGCTGTTTGCATCTCAGCCTCTCTGCATCAGTTTCATACTGCTCTTTCCTTCTTTCTTCATCCCCTAAATCTCTCTGGAGAAGAATTAGATTGGGTTTATTATTATCTATTAAAGGGAGTGTGCCTATTGACCAAAGATTTCCATGAGATAAGAATAATAATAGCCACTAACATTTAATACTTTTTTTTTTGGACAATCCCTTAAAAAACTGTTAGTTCTAGAGTTTGATTGGAGGTAAATTTATCCCCATGGTCCTCATGTCTGTGGATGTTCAGAGTGTAAATCTGGTGAGCCAGTTGGGCACCTTACAGCGCCCAGCGTGGCATAGTAGGGGGCGGTCTGGCTGGTGTTCACTCCCACCAGGCCCAGGGCTCCCAGAATCACCGTGACAAAGCTATCCAGGCAGAGTCTTGTGTCTTCCCCAAACCACAGCACCATGGATTTCAGCCCGATTACGGCGTCATCTCTTTTGTCCTGATGGGCATACACAGTGCATAAATGAGTGTCCACATGACTCCAGAAAATAAAGAGGCAAACGGATGGCTCAGAGGAGCCCTTCATGGCAGATCAGCCAACTAACGTGCCCCACTTAAACATCAACCCCAGGACAAACTGAGGCCAATATGTATCTCTTCATTAGTGGGTAGGTGACCACAAGTAGTAAGGACGCTGCGCTCAGAGCTAGACTGGAGCAATTCAGACACACACCCTACGCCAAGGCAGCTTCCTCTGAGAAAAACTCGGAAGTTTTGAAGAGTTGAAATGTCTCCAGCGGCTCTTGGGCGATATGCTGTTCTCGAGTTCCTTTCATTATAGTGCCAAATCCACATGCCATTGAGAGTACAGCCCGCTGCACGCATTGAATGGCTCCGGTGTCAAAAAGCGACAGCATGCACCAATCTGGAAATCCACCTGCTTCCGTTGCCAAACCAGGGCTCCAGGTGAAGGGCAGGTCCAACTGCCAAGTTCCGACAGGCTTCTCCAGCCACGTGAGGTGCAGGTAGGGCCGCAGGGCGCACGGTGCTGAGGCCACTCTGGCTACAGCGGAAATGCTGCATGGATGCCTGCATGGCCCAGGGTGGATGGGGATGCTAATCCTCCCTGCAAGGCGCCAAGGCAGGGGGTAGCTCCGGGGGACCCAGAGCCAAGCCCCCGCCGAAGCACACAAGAACATCAGCGGAATTACCGTGGTTGCCAGCAAAGTTTTCTTCATTTTACTTAAAAGAAGTTAAAGAAAAGTGCTTGAATACTATTATAACTAAGGCATTGTACAGATTATAAATGTTACAAAAACATAATAAAAACAATTCAATTGGTTTTTAAAAATTACATGAGTGAGACAGGGGAGGGAAAGGAAGTACAATGAACTCAGAAGAAGTATAGCACAGAACTCACATGACCTTATGAATTCTCTGACAACAAAAAGAAAATGGGATCAAATACGATTTAAAATGTTAATTGCATTATACAGACAGCTATAACATACAAGAAGATTTAGATTATTGTCAAAATAGACATAAATATTCGCCCTTTAAATTAATTATCAGAGGTGATTAAAATAAGAATTTGCTGAAAATCAATCCTGAAGAACTAACGTATTTGAGACTATTTTATGTGAAATATTTCAAGAAAATAATTGTCCTGATATTATATATCAGCTTTATATGTTCCTGAGTAACTGGTATAATTTAATAGATTACTACAACGTGATGAAACTCTGCAATGGACACTGGTTTTGTAACTCTAATTCAAGCACAATTAATTTCAAAGGTTTCTAGAATAGTAAATGTCACTAAAGTTGACACCATGGTTTATACTAATATTCGTATACATTTATACTGATAAACAATTGCTAAATACATTGTTTTAATGAATTATAGAATCTTATTTAAATGACCCTAGAAATCATCCGGTCCACATTATTACTGTGTAGACAAGGGCACTGAAGCCTGAAGAGGTGTCAAGGAGTCCTGTTGGTTTTAATAATTTAGTAGAAAAATTGGAAAGAAAAAGTAGGTGTGTTGTGTCCTGGGCTGCAGTGAACATTGTATTTGCTGCACCTAGTTTCCCTTTACTTTGAGCAGAACTGTCTCATCTCAAAAGAAATGCTCAAACCCTAACTACCAGTTCCTATAAATGCAACTGTTTTTAGAAATTGGCTTTTACAGATGTAATGAAGTTAAGATGAGGTCACACTGCTACTCACAATAGTGTGCAACTTAAAACTGAAACTACAGAAATGTGA
>NW_007143075.1:0-3694 GCF_000164805.1 Carlito syrichta | reverse complement strand
TCGCTGCGGTGACTGGGCGTGGCCATTGCACTCGTCTGGGTGACAGAGTGAGACTCAACTCAAGAAAAAAAAAATGAATTAAGGACCTAGATGGGAAACGTACACTGTAAGTTATTATATATATATATGAAACTCAGGTAAGGCAAAGTTTATTAGGTAGGATACAAAATAAATTTGTCTTAAAGGTACATTGGTTTTCATCAAAACTAAGGCAATTTGGTTTCTTAAAAGACACACACAAAAAACCACAGAAGAAGAGAAAATATTTGTAAAACATATCTGCAAAAGAACTGGACTTCACCACATGTAAACACACTCTCAACTGAAATAAAACTCAATAAAATGTGGGCAAATCGTTATATAGATATTTTAATGAAAAGAGATATGTTTGCAAGATAAGCACATAAATAGAATGATGTTTGACAATATTATTCGTGAGGGAGATTTAGACTATTCATGAGAAGAATACAGTAACTTTTATGAAAAATTAGACAAGAAAAACATGTAACAGAAAAATTCTAATCAACAAATATAGAACCTACAAGCAAAATTTCTAGTACAATATACAAAACATTGAGTCCAGAAATATGTTTAAAAAAATAATACTAATATTCAAGACAGGCTCATTTCAGAGATGTAACAATTATTTCACTTTACAACAAAGATAAGAACAACGACAGACTTCTCATCAGAAAACTTTACAGCCAAAAGACACAGAAGTGACATCTTGGAAATATTGAAAAAAATTCACCATTTATGACACCGAGAAATTAATGAAGAATGACACAGCCCTAAAAACAGAAAAAGCATTTGCTCAAATTCAGTACTGATTACTCATTCTGGATTCAAGCTCTTAGTAAACAAAGAATAGAAGGTAATTTAGTTGATATGGTAAAGAGTCTATAAAAAATATGGAAATTGAATTTAACAGTATAATGGCAGGGAAACTCCTTAAAATTTAAGAATGTGATAGGAATCTCTATGGTCACTACTCCTCTTCAACATTAAATTGAGCCCTACAGCCAGAACAAATTAACAAAAAAAATATAACATACAGATGGGGGAAAACTATTCATATGAAAGATAATAAAAGAATGTTTACAAAAAAATTAAAGAAATATATAGAAAAAAATAGAATTACACACCAAAAAACAACGCATATAAAAACATCAATTAACCAGTTGTGTTCCTGTATGCCAGATACAAATTGAAAGTTCTGCTGAAAATGACATCATTCTGGAAAGCAAAATATTATGCAACACTCGGCTATAATTCTAAGAATAGATGTCAGTGTACATCAAAGACCTTCAGCCATGAGAATACACTGGAGCACAAGAGCAGACAATGTGGTTTCAATGATCACACGCTGGGGAGAATGGGGCAAGCCTTCCATGCTTCACTCACTGTTGCAGTAGCCCTGTTGACTGTCCTCCTGGACTAGTGACTCTGCTGTTTTGCATCTCAGCCTCTCTGCATCAGTTTCATACTGCTCTTTCCTTCTTTCTTCATCCCCTAAATCTCTCTGGAGAAGAATTAGATTGGGTTTATTATTATCTATTAAAGGGAGTGTGCCTATTGACCAAAGATTTCCATGAGATAAGAATAATAATAGCCACTAACATTTAATACTTTTTTTTTTGGACAATCCCTTAAAAAACTGTTAGTTCTAGAGTTTGATTGGAGGTAAATTTATCCCCATGGTCCTCATGTCTGTGGATGTTCAGAGTGTAAATCTGGTGAGCCAGTTGGGCACCTTACAGCGCCCAGCGTGGCATAGTAGGGGGCGGTCTGGCTGGTGTTCACTCCCACCAGGCCCAGGGCTCCCAGAATCACCGTGACAAAGCTATCCAGTCAGAGTTTTGTGTCTTCCCCAAACCACAGCACCATGGATTTCAGCCCAATTACGGCGTCATCTCTTTTGTCCTGATGGGCATACACAGTGCATAAATGAGTGTCCACATGACTCCAGAAAATAAAGAGGCAAACGGATGGCTCAGAGGAGCCCTTCATGGCAGATCAGCCAACTAACGTGCCCCACTTAAACATCAACCCCAGGACAAACTGAGGCCAATATGTATCTCTTCATTAGTGGGTAGGTGACCACAAGTAGTAAGGACGCTGCGCTCAGAGCTAGACTGGAGCAATTCAGACACACACCCTACGCCAAGGCAGCTTCCTCTGAGAAAAACTCGGAAGTTTTGAAGAGTTGAAATGTCTTCAGCGGCTCCTGGGTGATATGCTGTTCTCGAGTTCCTTTCATCATAGTGCCAAATCCACATGCCATTGAGAGTACAGCCGGCTGCACGCATTGAATGGCTCCGGTGTCAAAAAGCGACAGCATGCACCAATCTGGAAATCCACCTGCTTCCGTTGCCAAACCAGGGCTCCAGGTGAAGGGCAGGTCCAACTGCCAAGTTCCGACAGGCTTCTCCAGCCATGTGAGGTGCAGGTAGGGCCGCAGGGCGCACGGTGCTGAGGCCACTCTGGCTACAGCGGAAATGCTGCATGGATGCCTGCATGGCCCAGGGTGGATGGGGATGCTAATCCTCCCTGCAAGGCGCCAAGGCAGGGGGTGGCCCCGGGGGACCCAGAGCCAAGCCCCCGTCGAAGCACACAAGAACTTCAGCGGAATTACCGTGGTTGCCAGCAAAGTTTTCTTCATTTTACTTAAAAGAAGTTAAAGAAAAGTGCTTGAATACTATTATAACTAAGGCACTGTACAGATTATAAATGTTACAAAAACATAATAAAAACAATTCAATTGGTTTTTAAAAATTACATGAGTGAGACAGGGGAGGGAAAGGAAGTACAATGAACTCAGAAGAAGTATAGCACAGAACTCACATGACCTTATGAATTCTCTGACAACAAAAAGAAAATGGGATCAAATACGATTTAAAATGTTAATTGCATTATACAGACAGCTATAACATACAAGAAGATTTAGATTATTGTCAAAATAGACATAAATATTCGCCCTTTAAATTAATTATCAGAGGTGATTAAAATAAGAATTTGCTGAAAATCAATCCTGAAGAACTAACGTATTTGAGACTATTTTATGTGAAATATTTCAAGAAAATAATTGTCCTGATATTATATATCAGCTTTATATGTTCCTGAGTAACTGGTATAATTTAATAGATTACTACAACGTGATGAAACTCTGCAATGGACACTGGTTTTGTAACTCTAATTCAAGCACAATTAATTTCAAAGGTTTCTAGAATAGTAAATGTCACTAAAGTTGACACCATGGTTTATACTAATATTCGTATACATTTATACTGATAAACAATTGCTAAATACATTGTTTTAATGAATTATAGAATCTTATTTAAATGACCCTAGAAATCATCCGGTCCACATTATTACTGTGTAGACAAGGGCACTGAAGCCTGAAGAGGTGTCAAGGAGTCCTGTTGGTTTTAATAATTTAGTAGAAAAATTGGAAAGAAAAAGTAGGTGTGTTGTGTCCTGGGCTGCAGTGAACATTGTATTTGCTGCACCTAGTTTCCCTTTACTTTGAGCAGAACTGTCTCATCTCAAAAGAAATGCTCAAACCCTAACTACCAGTTCCTATAAATGCAACTGTTTTTAGAAATTGGCTTTTACAGATGTAATGAAGTTAAGATGAGGTCACACTGCTACTCACAATAGTGTGCAACTTAAAACTGAAACTACAGAAATGTGA
>NW_007143074.1:0-867 GCF_000164805.1 Carlito syrichta | reverse complement strand
TTAGTTAAGTCAGCTAGCTAAGTCAGCTAGTTTAGTCAGCTTCTAATTTAGTCAGTTGGTAAAGACAGACAGCTAGCGCCTTAGCTAAAGGTTTAAGTCAGCAGGCTGAGTCAGGTAGTTTGCCAGTTAACTAATGGGTTAGGTCAGCTGGTTGAGTCAGCTAGCTAGCTATTTAGCAAACTGTTTGAGTCATCTGGTTGAGTAGGCTAGCTAGCTACTTAGCTAGTGAGTTAGGTAAGCTGGACAGTCAGCTACCTAGCTAGATAGCTATCGAGTTAAGTCAGCTAGCCAGCACATTAGTTAACGACATATTCAGATGATTAAGTCACCTAGCTAAAATGTTAGATAACAATTAAGCTAACTAGTTATCTATCTGGTTGTCAGCTAGCTAGCAAGGCAGCTTACTATTTATGTCAGCTTGTTAGCTAGTTTGCTATCTAGTATGCTAACTATTTAAGACAGCTGACTAACTAGTTAGCTAGCTAGTTAGCTAACTAATTAAGCCAACTGGCTAGCTAGGTAGCAGCTAGTTAAGTCAGCTTGTTAAGTCAGCTGGCTAGTCAGTTGGCTAGCTAGGTAGCGAGCTAGTTAAGTCAGTTGGCTAGCCAGCTGGCTAGCTAGTTAAGTCAGCTAGCTAGCCAACTGGCTAGGTAGGTAGCTAGCTAGTTAAGTCAGCTAGATAGCTACCTGCCTGGCTAGTGATGTCAGTGAGTTAAGTCAGCTGGCTAGCCAACTGACTAGGCGATTTAGTCATCTGGTTTAGTCAGCTATCTAGCCAGCTTGCTAGGTAGGTTCCTAGCTACATAAGTCAGCTTGCAAGTAGCAGGATAGTTGTTCAAGTCAGCTAGTTACGTCAGTTGGCTAGCC
>NW_007143073.1:0-371 GCF_000164805.1 Carlito syrichta | reverse complement strand
CAGCTGGCTAGCCAACTGGCTAGGCGGTTTAGTCATCTGGTTTAGTCAGCTGTCTAGCCAGCTTGCTAGGTAGGTTCCTAGCTACATAAGTCAGCTTGCAAGTCAGCAGGATAGTTGTTCAAGTCAGCTAGTTAAGTCAGTTGGCTAGCCTGCTGACTATGTAGATAGCTAGAAAGTTAAGAGAGGTGGTTAGCAAGCTTGCTAGCTTAAGTCAGGTAGGTAAGTCAGCTGACTAGCCAGCTGACTAGCTGCTTATGTCAGCTAGTTGAGTCAGCTGGCAACCAGCTGACTAGCAAGTTGTCTGCTACTTCAGTCAGCTGGCAACCAGCTGTCTAGCTAATTAATTCAGCTCATTAAGACTGTTGGCTATT
>NW_007143072.1:0-821 GCF_000164805.1 Carlito syrichta | reverse complement strand
CAACTGCCCCACCACCACCCCTGTCACTCAGTGCAAGGAGTCACCTGCAGGTATGGGAGAGGAAATGCACTTCCCCCCTGTCTTTCACATGCCTTCGTCCATGAATCCCAGAAGGCCTGCCTCCACCCCCCACACTCGTGTCCCACGGCAAAGACACGTGTGAGCTCAAGGAACAGGTGGCCCTGATTTAGGGAGTCCTTTGGGCACAGAGCGATCAAAGAAAATGGGAAATGCCACAGCCAAACCAGATTCCAGTCACCCAGTCTGCCAACTTCATGCAGGTGGAGGGTTGCTTCTTCTCCTGATCACTACATCGCCTGCCACCCATGTGGAGCTATGGCTGGGGAGCCGTGAATGCCTGTCATGATGCACTTAGGAGCCGTATTTTTTATCGCTGAGTTCTCTGTCGGCCTGGTTGGGGCGTGGCAGCATGATCTTGGCTTCGGGCGTCTTCGCCAGTGGGGCTCTGGCAGTCGTCCTGCCTCCAAGCAGCCTGGACTCCTGGGGCCACAATGCCTGCCTCGATTTTGGGAACCTCTCACCTAGAAGAGGTCTGTTGATGTTGCTCAGTCTGGTCTCCAACCCATGGTTCCAGGCAGCCTCCTGCCTTGGGCTCTGGGGCATGGGGCTGATGGCCGTGAGCCAGGGTGCCCAGCCTGGAATCGCAAGGTCTGTCCTTGGGGGCGATGCAAATAATGACCCAGGATGGAGGTCACTGCATCCCATGTAGCCAGGACCATGGACGCCACCAGGCAAGACTCCTGTTTGCATTCTGGGTAGTGACAAGGTCTTGTTTTGTGGCCCAGGCTGGTCTTGAAATC
>NW_007143071.1:0-365 GCF_000164805.1 Carlito syrichta | reverse complement strand
CTACAAGAAGCCAAAAAATTGAGCCAAGAGTGGTGGCACATGCCTCTCTTTCCACCCACTCTGGAGGCCATGGTGGAAGGATCGCTGGAGCCCAGCCAGTGGAGGCTGCAGTGGCCAAGAGCTGGCCACTGCACTCTGGTCTGGGATACAGTGCATGACACTGACTCAGCAAGATGATACCAACCCCCACTGCCACAACCACAGGCCAGGCTCAGGGGCTAAGCCTGGCACCCTGGCCCTTCAGAGGCCAAGGTGAGTAAATGGCCTGAGCCTCTGGATTGAAGACCAGCTCAGGACACTGAGCAAGACTGTGTCTCAGCCACAAAAAATAAAACCAAAGATTAGCCAGTTGTGGTGTTGCAGAC
>NW_007143070.1:0-967 GCF_000164805.1 Carlito syrichta | reverse complement strand
GGGCTCAGTCGGTCCTCCTGCCTTGGCCCCTGAGCAGCTGGGACTACTGGGTATTCCATGTCTGACTCTTTTGGGGATCTCTCGCCCAGACGTGGTCTGGCCACATCATCCAGGCTGGTCTCTGAACACTGGGATCAAGTAGTCACCCGCCTCGGACTCCAAGGGATCAGGGCTGACCCATGAGTCACAATGCCTGGCCTGAACTCACACATGCTGTTGGAGGGGACGACACAAATGCAACTCCGGAATGGAGGTCACCGCATTCCATATAGCTGGGACCCTGGGTGCCACCAAAGACAACACGAATGTTTGTGTTATGGCGAGTGATGAGGTCTCACTACGTGACTCAGGCTGGTCTCAAACTCCCAGGCTCCAGTGATCCCCCACCTCGGGTGCCAAGTCACGATCTGATTGTCTCCTCATCCACCATCTTTCAGGAAATCTATGCCCAAGGCTTCGGCCTCCTTCCCCAATGATCTCTGTCTGTATATGATGATCCCAACTTGATACACAAATGAATGCTCTTCTTTTCTTTCCTTTTATTTTTTTGAGTCAAAAATCTCACTCGATTATCCAGGCTGGATGGTGGTGGCTTGCTCCTGGTCACTACAGGCTGGGCCCACAGGGCTCTGGTGATCCTTCCCCACTGGCCTTCCAAGGAGCTGGAACAGCAGCTGCATGCGACCACGCATGGATCATTTGGTATGGATGGTAGAAACGAGGTCTTGCCGAGTTGCCTGGGTGCGTCTTGGACCCACAGGCTCAGACAAGCCACTGGATTCAGCCTCCCAATGCACTGAGATGATTATGTTGAACCCCCAAGCCCAGCCTCAACCCTTCATAAAAAATGAACCAGATGCCAATCAGGCAGCCCATGCCTGGAATCCCAGTGCTCTGGGAGACCAATCAGAGATGGCTGTAGTCCATATGCTCAGGCCAACCGGGTCTCACAGGGAGACCTCATTGC
>NW_007143069.1:0-1020 GCF_000164805.1 Carlito syrichta | reverse complement strand
AAAACATCAGAATCATACACAGATTCTCAACTGCATGTGGAGTGTTCAATGGGTGACTGGATTTGGAGTCAGAAAAAATGGGACTTGGGGGGAAGAAATGTCCCCGCATGAGGGACCTGTCTAAGGCCTATCTTGGTGTATCGTCCTCATTGCCAAGTCAGAGGACTGGCCTGCCTGGAGCACAGTTCTCACCTCAGAGAGGAAAGTCGACGGAATTCGGCCAGGGAGTCTCTGGAAATCATGCACCTTAGCGGGGGCAGCCATTGGGGAGGTGAGGCTATAAGGTTCCGAGCCTGGGGTACCTCATATGTGGGGGGCAGGTGGGAAGGACTGAGGGCTGAAAGTTTTCAGACGAATGGATTTATATGTTGACTTAGATTTTCTTTATGTCTTCCTTTCTTCCTTTCTTTCTTTCTTTCTTACTTTCTTTTCTTTCTTTTCTTTTCTTTCCTCACTAGGTTGTCCAGGTTGCTCTCAAACAACCCAACTTGGGGCATCCTCTCAGCCTGGACCTCCAAAACTGCTTTGATCACAGGTTTTCCATTTGGTCGACATCCTGGTCTTCCAACCTGGTTTTGAACTCTGGGCTGGAAGCGATCCTCCCACGAGGCCTGCCCTCACCAAAGGTTTTCTCTGTTTTGCTTGGGGTCAATGTGGGGGATTGCTGTGGTGTCCAGCCTGGTCTTGAGCTCCCAGACTCCAGCCATCTTCCTGCCTCAGCCTCCCTGAGTGCCCAAGAGACAGGCGTGAATCACCAGGTAGTCCCTGCTCTCATGATGGTTTAAGATTCATGCCCTCCCTTTCCTCGAGGCAGCCCTTGGGATTAGCGAGCATATGGAACCTGGGTAATAAGGCTGGTGCAGGTTTTGCATCCCAGTGGGGACACGCCCCTGCCTCAGGCCCTCCCCCATGGGAGGGCTTGAGGGGCTACTGTGGCCACACTCTATGGGGTCCTGTGTCATCGGAAGGGAGTTGTCCTCGTGGTGGGTCCTGAGAGGGGTGTGCAGCCTGGGCACAGGG
>NW_007143068.1:0-799 GCF_000164805.1 Carlito syrichta | reverse complement strand
TAAGTCTCTTTCCTAGCCAGCTGGCTAGCTATTAAGTCAGCTAGTAAAGTCACTTGCTATCCAGGTGGCTAGAGTGGTAGAGAGCTACTTAAGTCAGCTGGCCAGCCAGTTTGATAGCTAACTAGCTAGTTATATCAGCTGTCTAGCCAGCTGGCTTGATAGATAAGTCACCTAGTTAATTCTGCTGGACAGCCATCTGGCTAGCCATGAAGCAAGCTAGTTATTTCAACTGGCTAGAAAGCAGGCCAGCTAGTTAAGACAGCTAGTTAAGTTATGTGGCTAGTCAGCTGGCTGGCTATTAGTGACCTAGTTAAGTCAGTTGGCTAGTCAGCTTTCTAGCTAATTAAGTCAGCTGGCTATCCAGGTGGCTAGAGAGCTAGAGCGCTAGTTATGTCAGCTGGCTATCCAACTGGATATATAGTTAAGTCAGCTAGTTTAGTCACTTGGCTGGTGAGGTTCCTAGATCGTTAATCAACTTGTTAAGTCAGGTGGCTAACCAGCTGGATAGCTAGTTGTCACCTCGTAAAGTCACTTGGCAATTCATCTCCCTAGCTAGTTAAAAAGCCATTTAATTCAGATGGCTAGACAGTAGTCTAGCTAGTCATTTTGGCTAGTTTAGTCAGCTGGCTACCTAGATAGCTAGCTTGTTAAGTCAGCTATTTAAGTTGACTTTCTAGCAAGATATCTAGCTAGGTAGCTACTTAGTTATTTCAGCTAATAAATTCAGCAGTCTAGCAAGGTAGCTAGCTTGTTAAGTCAGCTAGTTAAATCAGATGGCTATCTAGTTAAGTAAGCTAGT
>NW_007143067.1:0-774 GCF_000164805.1 Carlito syrichta | reverse complement strand
TAGGACCCTATAGAGTTGATGATGTAACTCATTTAATTTTTTGAGCTACATGTTAAACAAAGCAATTTCTATAAATCAAAGATTGAAAACTTGCTAAGATCTTCCATTGGTTTTCTCTCTCTCTCTCTCTCTCTCTCTCTCTCTCATTCTCATTCAGTCTTTCTTTCTCTCTCTCCCCCCTCCAGGAGCTAGAAAATATAATCAGTCAGATGATGCATGTTGCAGAGTACCTTGAATGGGATGTCACAGAACTTAATCCAGTGGGTATATGAATGATTTAAGTGTTGGATACATTCCTGAAGACCCCTTTCTTTTTTGTCTTTTCTGGAATCTTAATCTATTATTGTCACTTGATTTTCTCTTTGATAACTCTAAGTTACTACTGCTACTATGCTTTCCCAGCATCCAAGGGTGATCTGTTTGGAAGGCATAGATCATTTCCATTAATAATGACACAAATAATGCTATATGGCATTTACTATATATGCCAGAGGCTCTTCTGCTTACAGTATATTAACTTGTTTAATCCTAACAACAACGCTTCAAAGTACTAAGACTGTCAGGATACCACAAAGAGGTAAATGTATTACAAACATACACTATGAAGAACTTTGGGACATCAAGTGTAAGTTATCTTTAGAAATGGAAGTCTAATCAACTCTGATTTGATCCTTTATCTTCTTGGCTCTATTAAGTTCTGATAGGCAATTAAAAGCAACTTAATTCCCTCATCCCTTACTACTTAGAAAAGAATTATCCGAGCTCTTTGCCATG
>NW_007143066.1:0-768 GCF_000164805.1 Carlito syrichta | reverse complement strand
ATTTCTATAAATCAAAGATTGAAAACTTGCTAAGATCTTCCATTGGTTTTCTCTCTCTCTCTCTCTCTCTCATTCTCATTCAGTCTTTCTTTCTCTCTCTCCCCCCTCCAGGAGCTAGAAAATATAATCAGTCAGATGATGCATGTTGCAGAGTACCTTGAATGGGATGTCACAGAACTTAATCCAGTGGGTATATGAATGATTTAAGTGTTGGATACATTCCTGAAGACCCCTTTCTTTTTTGTCTTTTCTGGAATCTTAATCTATTATTGTCACTTGATTTTCTCTTTGATAACTCTAAGTTACTACTGCTACTATGCTTTCCCAGCATCCAAGGGTGATCTGTTTGGAAGGCATAGATCATTTCCATTAATAATGACACAAATAATGCTATATGGCATTTACTATATATGCCAGAGGCTCTTCTGCTTACAGTATATTAACTTGTTTAATCCTAACAACAACGCTTCAAAGTACTAAGACTGTCAGGATACCACAAAGAGGTAAATGTATTACAAACATACACTATGAAGAACTTTGGGACATCAAGTGTAAGTTATCTTTAGAAATGGAAGTCTAATCAACTCTGATTTGATCCTTTATCTTCTTGGCTCTATTAAGTTCTGATAGGCAATTAAAAGCAACTTAATTCCCTCATCCCTTACTACTTAGAAAAGAATTATCCGAGCTCTTTGCCATGAAGTTACTTTGTTCAGACATTTTTTTGGTATATATATGAATCTAAAAGAATAATCTGGGGAAATTAAT
>NW_007143065.1:0-912 GCF_000164805.1 Carlito syrichta | reverse complement strand
ACAGAACACTACAAGACCTGTTGTTACGGGAAGTATAAGGAATCTTGGTTACACGAGGCCTCCATCCCAAGAACCTACAGACCGTCTTGCTAAGAGATAACCACCATTCAGGATTTGGGAGTAGGAATCTGGAAAGAAGCCTTCACATACAGGAAACTGCACTGTGTATTGCTAAAGGAGGATAAGGAATCTAGTTTACAAGTGTTCTCCATCCCAATAAATCTACAGGGTTTCTTGCTAAGGGCTAAACACGAATTTGGTTTCTTGAAGCATAAACTAGGGAAATGAAATCCTCATATACAGGCAAATGTAATGACATTTCCTACGAAAGAATAAGGAAAGTGGGTGACATGCTTTCTCAATCTACAAAAATGTATAAGTCGTCATCCTGAGATCTAAACAAGAATCAAGCTTTCGACGCATGTATCTGTGTACAGGAGTACTCATATACAGGTAACTGCGCGGCTGTTAATAAAAATAGGGAATCTGGTTTATACGAGGCCTCAGTCCTGAAAACATACAGGGCATCTTGCTGATGGCTAAAGAAGAATGAGGGATTCGAGGCATGAATATTGATAATAGCAATCCTCATATACACGAAATTACATGGCCTCTTGCTAATAAAAGGAAGAAATCTGTTTTCCACGGTTCCTCTATCAAAAAATCTAAATGACTTCTTACTAAGGGCTAAACAAGAATCAGGGTTTCGAAACATGAGTCAAGGGAAAGAGTCCTCACATACAGGACACTACATGGCCTCCAACTATGTACGAATAAAGAATCATTGTTGTACGCAGACTCAATTCAAAAAATTCCCAGGTTGTCTGCTATGGGACCAACAAGAAACAGATCTTAGAGCTCCCCAAATGTTTCAGAGCAATTTAGCATTCGGATATTATGAATCGGTCATTG
>NW_007143064.1:0-827 GCF_000164805.1 Carlito syrichta | reverse complement strand
TCTTGTTAGTTGTAATCAAGGATTTGGTCCTAGAAATCCTTTTGTTTCTTGGGACCATCTACGACCATAATCATATTCCCCAGAATGAAAAGGTATATTGGTAAAAAATTCCTCGATTCAGGTGACCTCAAAGTACAGAAAACTCTTGTGGTGAGCAGGTAGGAATTGGTGTTTTGGGTTTGGAATATTCCACATTTTGGGGAGGTCATGTGAAGGGGAACCAGGAATCTTGGATTCCGGTTCCCAAAGAACATTATGGACGTCTTTCTCTTGATATCCAAAAACTGGAATTCTCTGTCACCAGGAACTGTCTCGTCATCCTGCAGAGTGAAGCAGGAAGCTGGCTAAATGAGGTCGTCATATACAGGAAACAACACGTCATATTGCTAAGGAAGTATAAGCAATCATCCTTATATGAGTCCTCAATCCCATAAACTACAGGCCGTCTTCCTAAGAGGTAATCACGAATCAGGTTATTGAAGTAGGAATCTGGGTAATGGGAGTCCTCACATAAAGGAAACTTCACTGCCTATTGCTAAGTAAGAATAAGAAATCTGCGTTTCTCGGGACCTCAATCCCAAAAAACCTTAAAGTCATCTTGCTATGGGCTAAACACGAATCATGGTGTTTTAGGGCATGAATCTGGAAAAAGAGACCTTATTTACAGGCAACTACTTGACCTATTGCTATGAGACAAGAAGGAATCTGAGTTACACGAGTCCTCAATCCCAAAAATCTACAGAGCATCTTGGAAAGTTCTAAAAGAATCAGAGTTTTGAAGCAGGATGTATCTAATGAGATTCTTAATATATAGGAAAATACACAGG
>NW_007143063.1:0-689 GCF_000164805.1 Carlito syrichta | reverse complement strand
TTAGGGTTCCAAATCCTCAAGAACCTTATGGGAGTCTTTTCTTGATATCCAAGTAACTGAAATTCTAGGTCACCAGGAAATATCTTGACGTCTTGCTGAGAATGAAGCAGTAATTTCAGTAATGGGAGTCCTCATATACAGAACACTACATGACCTGTTGCTACGGAAGAATAAGGAATCTTGGTTACACAAGACCTCCATCCCAAAAAACTACACACTGTCTTGCTAAGAGATAACCACCATTCAGGTTTTGGGAGTAGGAATCTGGATAATGGGAGTCTTCATATACAGGAAACTGCACTGTGTATTGCTGAAGGAGCATAAGGAATCTGGTTTACATGTGTCCTCCATCCCAATAAAACTTCAGGGTTTCTTGCTAAGGGCTAAACACGAATTTGGGTTTTTGAAGCATAAACCAGGGAAATGAAATCCTCATATACAGGGAAATGCACTGATATTTCCTACGAAAGTATAAGGAATGTGGGTGACATGTTTTCTCAATCTCCAAAAAATATAGGGCGTTTTCCTAAGATCTAAACAAGAATCAAGCTTTCTACACATGTATCTGTGAACAGGAGTACTCATATACAGGTAACTGCATGGCTGTTGCTAAAAGTAAGGAATCTGGTTTATACGAGTCCTCAGTCCTGAAAATCTACAGGGCATCTTGTTGACGGCTCAAGAAGTGA
>NW_007143062.1:0-910 GCF_000164805.1 Carlito syrichta | reverse complement strand
CCAGATTGTTTTGCTAAGAGATAACCATGATTCAGGTTTTGGGAGTAGGAATCTGGATAATGGGAGACCTCATTTACAGGAAACTGCACTGTCTATTGCTAAAAGAGAATAAGGAATCTGGTATACACTTGTCCTCCACCCCAATGAAACTTCAAGGTTTCTTGTTAAGGGCTAAACACGAATTTAGGTTTTTGAAGCATAAACTAGGGAAATGAAATCCTCATATCCAGACAAATGCACGGACTTTTCCTAAGAAAGAATAAGGAATGTGGGTGTCATGATTTCTCAATCTCCAAAAAATATACGTCGTCTTCCTAGGATCTAAACAAGAATCAAGCTTTCGACGCATGTATCTGAAAACAGGAGTACTCATATACAGGTAACTGCATGGCTGTTGCTAAAAATAAGGAATCCCGGTTATATGAGTCCTCAGTCCTGAAAATCTACAGGACATCGTGCTGATGGCTAAAGAAGATTCAGGGATTCAAGGCATGAATGTGGGTAGTACCAATCCTCATATACAGGAAACTCCATGGCCTCGTGCTAATATAAGAGAAAAATTCTCTTTTCCACGGTTCCTCTAAAAAATATCTACATGACTTCTTACTAAGGGCTAAACAAGAATCAGGGTTTCGAAACAGGAATCAAGGGAAAGAGAGTCCTCACATACAGGACACTACATGGCCTCCAACTAAGTATGAATAAAGAATCATTTTTGTACGCGCTTTCAATCCAAAACATTCCCAGGTTGTCTGCTATGGGACAAACAAGAAACATATCTTCGGGCTCCCCAAATGTTTCAGTGCAATTTAGCATTCAGAAATTTTGAATCGGTCATTTCAGGACTCCAGCAACCTTCTTGTCCTCTTAAAAGTGGTAAACGGAATTGGGCACTCCAAGTCCGTTAGGT
>NW_007143061.1:0-954 GCF_000164805.1 Carlito syrichta | reverse complement strand
GCTAAACAAAATCAAGGTTTAGAAGCTGGAACATAGGTAATAGCAGTCTCATATGCAGAATCTATATGATCTCTAGCTAAGGAGATCTAAGAAACGTCTTTTACACGGTTCCTCCATCTCAATATCTACATGACATCTTGGTAATGGCAAAACAAGAATCTGAGTTTCCAAACAGCATTCTGGGGAAAGGGAGTCCTCATATACTGGACATTACACGGCGCCTCAATAATTAAGAATAAGGAATCTGTAATACACTAGTCCGCAATACGAAAAATTCTCAGGGCGTCTTGCTGTGGTATAAACAAGAATCAAGGCTTCGAGTTCGTCTCATGTTTCAGAGATATTTGGCTTGTGGTATTATGAATCAGTCATTTAAAGACTCCAGAAACATTCTGGTCCTCTTGAGAGTTGTAATCGGCTATCTGGTTGGACAAATCCCTTAAGTTCTTCAGGACAATTAAGGCCAGATACCCGGAAAATTTGTATCATATTGCCGTATTTGGATGTAACTTTGGTCTTAAGATGAACTTGGTAATCCTTAAATTTCCGTTTGTACTTTATTTGTAAAGGGGCCGAGGGTTTTGCATTTGCCAAATATTTAGTACGAATTATTTAAAGGTAACCAAGATCCATGAATTCCACGTCCCTAGGAAACATCTGGGCATCTGCATTTTTGTACACAGAATTTCGGAATAAACATGGACACGGAAATTCAGCGCAACCAGCTGAGAAACGAAATCTGGTTCTTGGAGCTCTCAATCGCTAAAATTTACAAAGTCTCTAGATAAGGTTTAATCAGCAATCTGGACTTTGATGTCGCCACATTTTTAGTGTGTCTTTTGAAAAGGGACCAGGATTCTTGGGTTCCAATTCCTCAAGAACTTTATGGGAGTGTGTCTCTTGATATCCAAGCAACTGGAATTCTAGGTCACCAGGAAATATCTTGGCGTCTTG
>NW_007143060.1:0-3481 GCF_000164805.1 Carlito syrichta | reverse complement strand
GGTTTTGGGAGTATGAACCTGGATAATGGGAGTCCTCATATACAGGAAACTGCACTGTCTATTGCTAAATGAGAACAAGGAATCTGGTTTACACGTGTGCTCCATCCCAATAAAGCATCAGTGTTTCTTGCTAAGGGCTAAACACGAATTTAGGTTTTTGAAGCATAAACTAGGGAAATGAAATCCTCATATACAGGCAAATGCACTGATTTTTCCTAAGAAAGAATAAGGAATGTGGGTGACATGGTTTCTCAATCTCCAAAAAATATACGGCGTCTTCCTAAGATCTAAACAAGAATCAAGTTTTCGACGCATGTATCTGTGAACAGGAGTAATCATATACAGGTAACTGCACGGCTGTTGCTAAATATAAGGAATCCGGGTTATATGAGTCCTCAGTCCTGAAAATCTACAGTGGCATTTTGCTGCAGGCTAAGAAGAATCAGGAATTCGAGACATGAATGTGGGTAATGCAATCCTCATATACAGGAAACTACATGGCCTCTTGCTAATAAAAGAGAAGAAATCTGTTTTCAACGGTGACTATCAAAAAATCTACATGACTTCTTACTAAGGGCTAAACAAGAATAAGAATTTCGAAACAGTAATCAAGGGAAAAACAGTCCTCAAATAAAGGACACTACATGACCTCCAACTAAGTATGAATAAAGAATCATTGTTGTACGCACACTCAATCCAATAAATTCCCAGGTTGTCTGCTATGAGAAAAACAAGAAACAGATCGTCGAGCTCCCCAAATGTTTCAGAGCAATTTAGCATTCGGATATTATGAATCAGTCAATTCAGGACTCCAGCAACATTCTGGTCCTCTTAAAAGTTGTAAATGGTATTGGGCTCTCCAAGTCAGTTAGGTTCCTAGAAGAATTAAGGCCAGATTCTAGGACAAAAAGAATCTTCTTGCCATATTTGGATGTAACTCTGGTCTTAAGGTGAACCCTGTAATCCTTTCCTTTCCATGTCTCTATTTATTTTGAGACGGGACAAGGGTTTTGCACTTGTCAAATGTTTACTACGTACTTTTAATGGTAACCAGGAATCATGGAATCCACGAACCTAGGAAACTTCTGGGCATCTGTCTTTTGATATACTGAATTTGGAATACAAATCGACAAGAAAAATTAGGACATCTTACTGAGAATTAAAAGGAAATCCTGTTCTAGGTGATCTTATTTTCCGGAATCCACAGGGCCTCTTGATAAGGTTTAATCAGCAATCTGGGCTTCTGAGTCCCTACATTATCAGAGTTACTTGCTCCGTGGATATGCTAAATCTGTCATTACAGATCCTCAGGATTTTCTGGTCCTCTTTTTAGTTGTAATCAAGGATTTGGCCCTAGAGATCCTTTTGTTTCCTGGGACAATCTACGAACAGAATCCTATTCCCCAGAATCAAAAGGTATATTGGTATGAAATTTCTCGATTCAGGTGATCTCAAAATACAGAAAATCCCTGTAGGTGGGCAGGTAGTCATTGGGTTTTTGGGTTTGGAGTATTCCACATTTTGGGGAGGTCATGTGATGGGCAAACAGGAATTTTTGATTCCAGTTCCCAAAGAACATTATGGACGTCTTTCTCTTGATATCCAAAAATCTGGAATTCTTGGTAACCAGGAACTGTCTCGTCATCCTGCAGAGTGAAACAAAAAGCTGGGTAATGGAGGTCATCATATACAGGAAACTACATGTCATATTGCTAAGGAAGTAAAAGGAATCTTTCTTATATGAGTCCTCTATTCCAAAAAATACAGGCTGTCTTCCTAAGTCGTAACCAAGAATAAGGTATTTGAAGTAGGAATCTGGGTAATGGGAGTCCTCACATGAAGGAAACTTCAAAGCCTATTGCTAAGTAAGAATAAGGAAACTGCGTTACTCAGGTCCTCAAACCCCAAAAAGCTTAAGGTCATCTTGCTATGGGCTAAACACGAATCATGGTGTTTTCGAGCATGAATCTCGAAAATGGAGTCCATATTTACAGGCAACTACATGACCTTTTGCTAAGAAAGAATAAGGAATCTGGGTTACACGAGTCCTCAGTCCCAAAAATCTTCAGAGCATTTTGGAAAGTTCTAAAAAGAATCAGAGTTTCGAAGAACGATGTATCTAATGAGAATCCTAATATACAGGAAAATAAACAGCCCCTTGCCAAGGGTGAAAAAGAATCGGGGTTATAGCAGTCCTCTGTCCTTAAAATCAACAGGCCATCTTCTATGGGCTAAACAAGAATCAGGGTTTAGAAGCTGGAACAAAGGTAACAGCATTCCTCATATGCAGAATCTATATGATCCTAAGGAGAACTAAGAAATCTCTTTTTCATGGTTCCCCCGTCACAATATCTACATGACAACTTGCTAATGGCAAAACAAAAATCAGGGTTTCCAAACAAGATTCTGGGGAAAGGTAGTCCTCATATGCAGGACATTACACGGCCCCTCGGTAAAGAAGAATAAGGAATCTGTGATACACTGGTCCACAATCCGAAAAATTCTCAGGGTGTCTTGCTGAGGTATAAACAAGAATCAAGGCTTCGAGCTCGTCTCATGTTTCAGAGATATTTGGCTTGTGGGTATTATGAATCAGTCATTTCAGGACTCTAGCAACATTCTGATCCTCTTGAGAGTTGTAATCGTGTATCTGGTAGTACAAATCCCTTAAGTTCCTCGGGAAAATTAAAGCCAGATTCCCAGACAAAAAGTATCATATTGCCATATTTGGATGTAAATTTGGTGTTACGATGAACTTGGTAATCCTTAAATTTCCGTTTGTACTTTTCTTGTAGAGGGGCCTAGAGTTTCAGTTGCCAAATATTTAGTATGCAACATTCTGGTCCTCTTGAGAGTTGTAATCGGATATCTGGTAGTTCAAGTCCATTAGGTTCCTCAGGACAATTAATGTCAGTTTCCCAGAATAAAGTATCATCTTGCCGAGGGTTTTGCAGTTGCCAAATACTTAGTACGAATTATTAAAATGTAACAAGGATCCATGGATTTCATGTCCCAAGGAAACATTTGGGCATCTGCATTTTTGTACACAGAGTATTGGAATCCACATGGACAGTGAAAATCATGGCTTCTTGATGAGAACAGGAAGGGAATCCGGTTCTTGGAGTTCTCAATCGCCTAAAACTACAAAGTCTCTTGATAAGGTTTAATCAGCAATCTGGGCTTCTATGTCGCCACATTTTCAGTGTGTCTTTTGAAAAGGTACCAGGAATCTTGCATACAATTCCTCAAGAACTTTATGGGAGTCTTTCTCTTGTTATCCAAGCAACTGTATTTCTAGGTCACCAGGAAATATCTTGGCGTCTTGCTGACAATGAAGCAGGAATTTCAGTAATGGGAGTCCTTATATACAGAACACTACACAACCTGTTGCTATGGAAAAACAAGGAATCTTGGTAGCACGAGGCCTCCATTCCAAAAAGCTGCAGACCATCTTCCTAAGAGATAACCACCATTCAGATTT
>NW_007143059.1:0-548 GCF_000164805.1 Carlito syrichta | reverse complement strand
GATCTAAACAAGAATCAGGCTTTCGACGCATGTATCTGTGATCAGGAGTACTCATATACAGGTAACTGCACGGCTGTTGGTAAAAATGAGGAATCTGGGTTATACTAGTTCTCACTCCTGAAAATCTACAGGGCATCTTGCTGACGGCTAAAGAAGAATCAGAGATTCGAGGCATGAATGTGGGTAATAGCAATCCTCATATACAGGAAACTACATGGCCTCTTGCTAATAAAAGAGAAGAAATCTGTTTTCCACGGTTCCTCTATCAAAAAATCTACATGACTTCTTACTAAGGGCTAAAGAAGAATCAGGGTTTTGAAACAGGAATCAAGGAAAGAGAGTCCTCACATGCAGGACACTACATAACCTCCAACAAAGTACGAATAAAGAATCATTGGTGTACACGCCCTCAATCCAAAAATTCCTATGTTGTCCACTATGGGACAAACAAGAAAAAGATCTTCGAGCTTCCCAAATGTTTCTGAGCAATTTAGCATTCGGAATTATAAATCGGTCATTTCAGGACTACAGCAATATTCTGGTCCTCG
>NW_007143058.1:0-1370 GCF_000164805.1 Carlito syrichta | reverse complement strand
TCAGCAGGCTGGCTAGTTAATTCAGTTAGTTAAGGCAATTGGCTAGACAGCTGGCTAGCTAGTTAAGTCAACTAGTTAAGTCAGTTGATTGGCATGCAGGTTAGCTAGGTAGTTAGGTAGTTAAGTCAGCTGGCAAGTCAATAGGCTATGTAGGTAGGTAGCTAGTTAAGTCTGCTGGCTAGCAATAAGGCGTCTAGTTATAGCAGCTAGTTTAGTCAGTTGGCTATCCAGGTGTCTAGCTAGGTAGTTAAGTGTGCGGGCTATCCAGCTGGCTACTTCTTTAAGTCAACCAGTTAAGTCAGCTGGCTAGTCTGTTGGCTAGCTAGGTAGTTAGACACTTATGTCAGCTTGCTAGTCTTGGTAGCTACCTAGTTATGTCAGCTCTCTAGCCAGCTGGCTAGATACTAAAATGACCAAGTCAGCTGACTAGCCCGTTGGCTACCTATGTAGCTTGCTTTTTAAGTCATCTGGCTAGAAAGCAGGCTTGCTAGATAAGTCACCTAGAAATTCAGCTGGATAGCCAGCTGACTAGCTATGTAGCAAGCTTTTTAGTTCAACTGGCTAGAAAGCAGGGCAACTATTTAAGTCAGCTAGATAAGTCAGATGGTTAGCTGATCGACTAGCTAGGTGGCTGGCAAGTTAAGCCGGAAGGTTAGCAAGCTGGTCAAGTAGGTGGCCAGCTAGTTAAGCCGACTGGCTAGCCAGTTGACCAACGGGGTGGCTGGCTAGCTAAGCCGGCTGTCTATCCCACTGTCCAGTCAGCCAACTGGCTATTTAAGCCAGCCTGCTAGCCAGGTGACCAACTCACTAGCTAGCTATCCAGCTGCCTCGGATTCTAGCCAGCCAGCTAGAAAGCTAGTTAAGCCAGCTGTCTAGCCGTCTAGCCAAAAATGTAGCTAGTTAGTTAAGTTATCTGGCTAGCCAGCTAGCCAGCCAACTAACTAGTCAGCTAGTTAAAACTTGTAGTTAGCCAGCTAGTAGTTATGTCAGCTAACAATTCAGCTAAATATTCAGCTATCTTGTTAAGTCACCTAGCTACTCAGGTTCCTAGCCAGCTTTTTAGTTAAGTCTGCTAGCTAGTCAGCTAGCTAGTCAACTAGATAGTTAATTCAACTAGCCAGCTAACTAGCCAGTTACCTAGCTAGTTAACTCAGCTAGATAGACAGCTAGATAGCTTGTTTGCTAGCTAGTTATGTCAGCTAGATAGCCAGCTAGCTAGTCAGTCAACTAGTTAAATCAGCTAGTAAATCACTTAGTTACTTAGCTAACTAGTTAGCTAGCAACTCAGCTAGCTGGTCAGCTATCTAGTGAGCTCCCTCGCTTTCCATCAAGCTAGCCACTAGTATGCTTGTTCACATGTAACCGGTCAG
>NW_007143057.1:0-3204 GCF_000164805.1 Carlito syrichta | reverse complement strand
TCCCTGAGGCAGAAGGATCACCTGAACCCAGCAGATCAAGGCTGTGATGGCTAGAGCATGCCATTGCTCTCCAGCCTGGGTGACAGTGAGACTCTGACTCAAAAATAAAAGTAAATAAAAAATACAAATTGAAGGTATAAACCAAAACAACAACAAAAAACTACATTAAAACCACTTACAGATATTTCCAAAATTTGTTTCTCTGGAAAACAGAAAAATGAATATTAATGCTGATATAAAATAGTAAAACTAGAATTAGATATTTTTAAACAATAGGAAAAACGTGAAATGTTTTCCAGACAAAAGAATACCTGAGAGATTTAATTGCTAGTAGCAACTTCTAACTAGCATACCTTGGGCCAGGCGCGGTGGCTCACTCATGTATTTCCAGCACTTTGGGAGGCCAAGATGAGAGGATTTCCCTAACCAACAGGTTCCAGACCAGCGTGCGCCACTTTTTGAGACCTTATCTCTACAATAAATCAATATATTAAGTTGTAATCATGAGGCGTGCCTGTAGTTCCAGCTACTTGAAAGGCTAAGGTGCAAGGATTGCCTAAACCCAGCAGGTTGAGGCTGCGGTGGCCGTGTGTGTGCCACTGCCATCCAGCCTGGGTGGCAGAGAGAGACTCCAACTCAAAAATCAAAATAAAGAAGCATACTTTAAGAAGAAAAAGACGCGGGTTCGAGACCCACCTGGGCAGCGAGATCTCATCTCTACAATAAATCAAAAAATCAGCCGGGTGTGGTAGCGCGCGCCTGTAATTCCGGCTAGTCGGAAGGCTGAGGCGGAAGGATCGCCGGAGCCCAGCAGGTTGAGGCTGCGGTGGCTGGGAGCGGCCACTGCACTCCAGGCTGGGTGACTGAGTGAGACTCCAACTCAAAAAAAAAAAAATAAAAGAAGAAGAAGAAAAAGACTTTCTTTTGTATGAAGATATAATGTTAGTGAAAGAGTAAGAGACAAGATGAGGGTGTATCAAATTATGGTGGACACTGAACTACAGAAACCATGCTGATGGCAATATGAAATTTAAAAATATTTAGGTATAATAAAAGTGTAGTTCCACCCATTTTATTTAAATATAACAATTCTGTGCTTTCTAAATGACTAATGGCAGAATCTTCTCATTTTTAGGATATTATCCATTACTGACTCAATAATATGATGGGCCTTCCATTGCATGTAATGTTGGTCACTCTTTTTTCATAACTGATTTGTGATAATGGACTCACAGTGAATAGACGTTGACCCCAAGACTCAACACTTAGATGGGCTCATTCATTTCTCCCTGTCATGGTCAAAAAGAAAGACCTGTAGGAAGCAAACACACTGGAAAACAAATTCTCTGCATGTAGGTAAGTTTCAGTCTCTAGTGAGACACAGCATGGTCACAGCTTCTCTTCCACCACTGTGGCTTTAATTTTATACTGCATCTCTAAATATGTCTCATTCTATTCTTAAACTGTTTTCTCTTGGTTTCTTACTCTGGTTGTTGTTTTGTTTTGTTTTTTAAGTTGGAGGCTCACTCTGTCACCCAGGTGACCCTTCCTCCTAAGCATTCCAAATAGCTGAAACTACAGGTACATGCTATCACACCTTGCTTATTTTTTTTTTGTGGAGATGAAGTCTCACAAAGTTGCCAAGGCTGGTCTCAAACCCCTGAGCTCAGTCTCCCAAAGTATTGGGATTATATGCTTCAGCCAGCACATCAGGCAATTCAAACATTTTGGTTGACAAAGGATTTTTTCACCTCAGAACACAAACAGCTGGTATTTATATCAGTATCAATCTCAATTGTGTATTGATTAGAGGATTATCAACTTGCTGATATCATTTAATCCTCTCAAATGTGTTTTTTCATTATTTTTTATTTCTATTTCTTTTCATGTGTTTCAAAATATTTTACACTATTTCCTGATAATTTGATTTGTAAATGTATGATTTTCTGTGAAATGTCACCATATCCTTTTACTCTGTTAACACGGTCATATGATTTTCTTATTGATTCTGTTAATGTGACTAATTGTATTGATGGATTCCCAAATCCTGAATCTCCTATTCATTCCTGACATAAAGAGAGCTTGATCATGATGCAGTGCTGCAACGTGCAGACACAGTGTTTGTAATATTCAAATGTGATTTTCCTACAAAGAAAATCATGAAATCCTTAGTCTGGAATAGAAATTGTGTGTTGATACTGACTTCATGTAGCAAAACCCAGTTTCTGTAATTTTCTTTTTTTTGAAATTTATTTTTATTTTAAAAATATGGGGTACATTTCAGGGTTAGGTCATAAATGGTTATCATACGTGTAAAATTTGGGTACCGTTATTGATGTTATATGCTCCTCCACCTATAGCAGTGTCCCACTACTGCCTGTCACTTTTGTATAATATTCTGATTAGTGTTCTGGTTCAGTTTAAGAGTGAGTACATGTAGTACTCAGTTCATTGATTATGGAATAAATCACTGAGTTTGTTTATTTATTTTTGAGTGGAGTCTCACTCTGTCACCCACGCTGCAGTTCAAATGACACTTTCATGGCCACTGCAACCTCAACTTGCTGGGCTCAGGCTCTCTTTCTACCTCAACCTTCAAGTAGCTAGAATAAAAGCACACAACTCCATGATTGGTTAATTTTTTTTTCTTTGATTTATTGTAGATACAAGGTCTTTCCAAGTTGCCCAGTCTGGTCTCGAACCCATGAGCTCAGACAATCCTCTCACTTCTGCCTCCCAAAGTGCTGGGATTACACACGTCAGCCACTGCCTGTGGATCAATCACTCAGTATTGTAGACTCTAAATTCATCCAAGTTGTTACAGAGTCCATAATTTTGTTTTTCTTTATGGTTACATAACAGTCCTTTGCATATATATAACACGTTTTCTTATCCAGTATACTTCTGATGGGCAGCATGGTTGGTTCCATATTTTTGCTATTGTGAATAGCACTTTAATAAACATATGTATGCAGTTGTCTGTTTGATAGGGTGAGTTGATTTCCTCTGGGTATATTCCCAAAAAGGGAATTGCTGGCACATATAGACAGGCAATTTTTAGGGTTTTTGGAAATCGTCACACTGTTTTCCACAGAGGTTATACTAGTTAACGCTCGCACCAACAATGTAGGAGAGGTTCCTTTTCCCCACAACAGCTTCAGCAGCTTTTTTGGGGGGGTTATTGATGATGGCCATCCCGACCAG
>NW_007143056.1:0-1421 GCF_000164805.1 Carlito syrichta | reverse complement strand
GAGGCACCCATCACAGATCAGTGTCAGCTATTACAGAATAGGGCCATTAACTGGATCACCCATAAAAGAAGAGGGTCTGTCACTGGGGCATCCCTCACAGAGAAGGGTCAGTAACTGGGCACCCCTCACAGAGGAGAGCTAGTCACTGGATCACAGATCACACAGGAGGGATAATCACTGTGGCAACCATAACAGATGAGGGCCAGTTAATTGGGTATTCATTTTGGAAGAGCACCAGTCAATGGAACAGCCATCACAGAGGACAGTCAATCTCTAGGTCACCCATCATTGAGGAGGACTTGTCACTGGGAAAACCATCACAAAGAAGGGCTTGTCACTTGAATACTCATTATGGGGAGTCTTAGTTACTGGGATACCCATCACAGAGAAGGTCTATTCACTAAAACACCCATTATGTAGGAGGGGCAGTCACTAGGGTACAAATCATCAAGGAGCTCAAGTCACTGGGACACCAATTATGGAGGAGGACTAGTCACAGCATCAATTATCCAGAAGACCCAACCACTGGGTAGTGATCATCGAGGAAATTTAGTCACTCAGGCACCCAGCAGAGGAGGGCCAGTCACTAGGGCACCCATCACTGGTACACTGATCACAGAGGGGAGCCCAACACTGAGATACCCATTACAATGGAGAGCCAGTCAATGGGGCACCCATTATGGACGAGATGGAATAAGTGGGAAAAGCATTACAGAGGAGCACTAGTCACTGTGGCAACCATTATGGAGGAGAGTCAGGCACAGGTCACAAATTATAGAGAAGACCGGGTCAGTGGAGCACCCTAAATGCAGTGGACCAGTCACTTGTGCAACCCATATGGAGGAGATGCCATCACTGGGGAACGAATCATATAGGCAGCTCAGTCACTCTGGCAAACATCACAGAGGAGTGTAAGTTACTGAGGTATCCATAGTGAAGGAGGGTCAGTCTTCACCGATCACAGACCTGGGGTAGTCACTGGGGCACTAATTATTGAAAAGGCCAAGTAAGAGAGACACCCATCATAGATGAGGTTCATTCACTAGGGTAGCCATAATGGAATATCAGTCACTGGGGCATCCAAAACTGGATCCACTCTTATGACTCCAGTCTGAGTCGAAGATAAGAGGCATTCATCCCTCTGGTCTGTGCAAACAGACTCCCTTAGGTGACTAAGGGGCTTGCGAAGGTGTTGGGGATCAACTCCTATGGCATGCAAGGGCAACATAGGGACCGCTACACCCTAGTCATAAAGAACTCTGGGATATGGAAGGTCCCAGGTTTGATCAGATGCTCAACGGACCTAAATCCATCCCAGATCCCAGAAATGGTGATCAGAGGGTTGGAAAAGGTCCTAGAGGCAGATTGCCTGGAACTGCCCCATCCGGGGGGCATACATTAGGACTGGTCACCCAGCACCG
>NW_007143055.1:0-835 GCF_000164805.1 Carlito syrichta | reverse complement strand
AAAAAGAAAAAGATTAGATAAATTATGGCTGTTGGTTCATATTCATATAGTTAGGTCACAGAAAAGAATGAGATCTCCAGGATCTGTGAGAAACAAGGGTGAATGTTGAGACTATGAGATTTTTTCAGTTTATTGTGTATGAGAACATAAAAGACAGAACCGGGACAATAGTGATTCTAATTGTGCCTTGCCAGATTTAAACCACACCTCCATATAGTCACCACCATGCCCTTTCAGCCTACAAAACAATCCAAATAAATGAATGACCAAGGTAGATAAAAAATAGCTTACTTGCTATAGATTCATCTTCCAGATGCGCTCCCTTGCAAGCAAGGATGGTGCTTATACTGGTTCCAGGCCAGTGGAAATTGAGTCAGATCATTAGAGAGGAGCCTGGAACAAATGTATGTATGTATGTATGTATGTATGTAGATATGTAGATAGGTTTGTAGGTAGGTATTTAGCAGAAAAACAGGCTTATTGAGTCCACTACAAGACAACAGTGGGTGGGACAGCAATAAGAGAGCAGGAGCCTGGAAAAAATATATGATCAGTAGAGTATTAGATATTGAAATACTAATGTCAGTATCTTTGATATAAATGAAAACACTTTTTTTTGAGTTGGAGTCTCACTCGGTCGCCCAGACTGGAGTGCAGTGGCCACTCCCGGCCACCACAGCCTCGACCTGCAGGGCTCTGGTGATCCCTCCTCCTCAGCTTTCTGAGTAGCCAGAATTACAGGTGCGTGCTACCATGCCTGGTTAATTTTATTTATTTATTTATTTATTGTAGAGATGAGGTCTCGCCTGCCCAGGCAAGTCTCGAACCCACGGGA